>NW_021940924.1:538370-724516 GCF_004337985.1 Pyricularia pennisetigena | reverse complement strand
TCGAGAGTGTCGAGACGTTGCTTCAGCGGCGCGAGCTGGGTCTCGGTCATGCATTCCTTCTCGAGGCACCTTTTGAATTTTGCATACTGGAAGGGGGGAATGCATTCATCTGCGGTGTCGGACTGCTCCTGCTGCTCAATTCTCAAATTCCGCAGAATGCGCAGGATGACATGTAAATATAGTGGAATTCCCTTCGAATTGTTTACCGCCATCAATGACATCATACGTGTTGTATTGAGGTCGCGTTCGTTAAGTCGTAGGGGCTCAACTGCCACGTTTGGGATTTTCGAATACACCCTCTATTGAATCGCTAATCAGCTCTGACGGCTCGCCTGTTCAAAGTTTATATGATATGTTGGCCCACCTGGATCGTTCTAATGTTCGTAGGTGCACAAAGAATCCTGACTTTGACTTGCCGGTTGGATGCCAGATAGGCGGCCTCACAAGGCTCGCCCCCATTATCCGACATGAAAGTATCGTAATGGAAAAGGATTCCGGTGAGCGGCCGCGGCAAGACATTCGCGCACGACTGTATGAGGCAATTTTCGAGCAGGCAAGAGAGAGTGTGGCTCTTTCCGGACCCTTGACTACCACATATAAAGACGCTCGATGGTGCCGCAATGTTATAGAAAATGCGTGGGTCAGCAGGCGCCTCGGGCCCCCGGCCATCAGAGACAATACCTCCGAGCAGGCCATACTGTGTAAATGGAACCGACGCTGGCCCAGCCAGATCGGCCGCCCGTTTGCGCACATGCTCGGTGAGCAGAGGCACGACTTTAATCTCCGCTATCTCGTTGACCGCCGGGCTGGGTTGAAGAAGTTTCATCTGATCTGCCACTCCCGCTTCACTGTCCGCAGACGCGTTTTTGCTTTCGGTGGGTATTCGAGTGCGTACATTTTGGGACCGGGGTTTATGAACCCTTGATTGTTTCAGATGTTGCTCAAGAGCGTCGTTATCGTTGAAAGTCCGGCTACAAATCTGGCAGTTAGGCAACTGAATAGGTTTATGCGAATCTCGAATGTGCTGCTGCAGAGCGTCGTCAGTGCGGAAGTTCCGATCACACTGACTACATTTGACAGTCATGTTGACGGACCAGGAAAAAAGGAGGACCAATTTCGGTGCTACTTGTTTAAGCTGCTTGCCTGTGTAAAGTTGTTTCGGACTATGGTAAGATGCGAAACATAAAATGTAGGCGGCGTTGGACGCTTTGGTGTAACTTACCGGCATCTCATCAACAACAGATTATGGTCGGTCAATCTCCATTTCATTACGCCACGCATCACCATGTGACGTCGGACTCCGCATAGATAGTGTGCCCGGTGATGGAGGGCCTCCTGCATCGTGATGGACGCTGTTTGACTGGGGTAGGTATGAGTGGCCCAGAATGGCTCGGTTTATCTGAAGGGGTATATTGACGTACTGTGAGCACCTGAAGAATCGCATAAGCAAATCCAGTACGGCCAACTGTCCTCAACATCCCGCGAAGTGTGAGTTTTGTGCCGTACAAAATTCTGGGTGAAGGTCCTCTTGCATTCCGAATGCTAGTGTATAGTTAGATCACCCACTGCCAAGATTGGTTAAATTTAGTTAATACGAGGGTAGTGGGCCTCCCGCATGGCATTTGTCGTGCATTGGCGGCCAATCACATGCTCACAAAATAGCTGGCAGTGAAAGATCGTTCACAAATAGCCACTTTAGGTCGTTCATTTGGCTACCAGGTTCAAAAGGTACCAGGTTCAAAAGGAACCTTACAACAGTGTTCTTGATCTAAATGGTTGGGAAACAAAAACCCTCCGATGAACATGATCCGTGCGTCCATGCTGAAAATTTTATACCATTCTGCAGGCTTGCTAGCCAAGCAACTTGGTATCATTTGGATTTCAGCAGCTACTCTAGTCGGCAATGCAACTTATCCCCAAGGCTTGTCTCTGGCCGATTAGCTCTTATATTGCCCAAAATCAGCCAAAAAATTCTGCGGTGAAACACGATGTTTGTACTCGGGCCGTCACAGAAGGATTGCGTTATCGATGTGACATACAGTTAGGAGCAAAACCATCTTTCGCGTCAACACATTAATTTTCTACATCTGCCCCATCATAGAGTGCCAATCCATACAGCACTAAAAACAGTAGCCGTATAATGGAGCCATGCAGGTCGATGTGATGCACGGAGATGAGTAGGTTGTGAGAATTTTCCGAATTGGTGCGTTCATGATTGGGTGCAAAACGCATCAGAAACGGAACTGGCTAAAGGTACAAGAATCTTTTACTCAATCACGTGTACGAGTGGGAACACGTCCCAAAACGGTAAAGCTACCGAGATTACACGCCCCAATGCAACAGCACAAAGGCATCGCCCTTGTGGGTTGGTCAGGGGGTCGGGGTTTGGTGATCTCAGGGATTGAATGTCAAAACAAGAACTTGAATCAACAGGACAACTACCTGCACGAACACTCCTTGCAGCAAGGACCTCTAGCCAGCAAATATTCCATGTCACGAGGCAAGCCAAATGGTAAGGCCCAACCGCATTTCAATTATTTTTGGCCGGGTCACATTTTTCCAATTATGCAGGAGGCCCTCCACTTTCGCGGCTTGGAACAAGAGCGCAACCCAATTGGCGGGTCTGGGGCGGCAAATTGCGGGGTCCAGTGTTACAAGGTCTCTTGGCCCCAATTATAAGATTGTTTTCCAGATGTGACGGTTAGACCTTCGAGAGCCAACCAAGCATACGACCGCATCACGTTTAGCAGCACCAAATAAGATGAGAAGTCATCCAGGCACTTGGCCCTAGCTTCGTTGTACTTCAAAGGGTTGCTACTAATGAAAAGAATGGAAGGCATATCGAAGAAAAGGCCAGTCCAACTTTATCGTGGACAACCAACCCAGTGGGATTTTGTCAGCTAACATAGTCCAGCGCCGCAACATCCAATCAGTTTCGCATCATCGGTTCGGAAACACGAGAATTTACTGTAAACTCTTACCTTGTTGCCGAACAGTCTGCTTTTTTGAGGACTATGGTGCATGGTGAGTTTAAGGAAGCAAAGGATGGCTTTGTCACCTGGGACGATATCGACGAGAACCTTCTTGAGCTTTTGGGATTACGTCTACACTAGAACCGGTGGTTGGAGCGGAGGAAGATGTTGACGATAGCT
Source organism: Pyricularia pennisetigena (assembly GCF_004337985.1). Lineage (NCBI taxonomy): Eukaryota > Fungi > Ascomycota > Sordariomycetes > Magnaporthales > Pyriculariaceae > Pyricularia > Pyricularia pennisetigena. The sequence continues at coordinate 721,364 of NW_021940924.1, read as the reverse complement.
CTATCGAACATGACGGTATTACAGAAGCAAATGATCCCAGTGACCACTCGATCCAAGCCTCACCCGCTGAGGAGCATGGCCTTGGGCTTCAAGCTGAGGGAGTTGCAATTGCGGAACCCGAAGCGCCTTCGGCGTCAACCTGGGGACACACGCCAGAGAAGAAGGCTAAGAGAAAAAGGATACCAAAGCGGGACATGCTATGGAATGGTTTTCAGAAGTCCTGGCCTATAGACATGTCTATATACTCTGAGGATGGGCCACGCAGTATTAGTCGGCCAACAAATGATCGAAATATATCTATCCATCACTCTCGGGTCTACGTTCTGGGAGACCGCTACGACATCACGCGACTAGTGTATCTTTCTTTCAACAAACTTCACCACACTCTCGTAGATTACGACTTATCCGAACACAACATTGATGGCATCGTGAAATTATTGCGATTCTGCTATGCAGAAGCGGTGCCGGAGAAGCTAAGGCAGCTGGTGGTGCACTATGCGTCCTGCAATGCTGATGCTGTGGAAGAGTGAAAAGTTCCAGGAGCTTCTCGAGGATTACGGCAATCTGGGAAGAGCTTTTGTAGGTTCTCTGTTGCTTAGACTGTATTGAATTTCGAGTTTTTCATCGCTTATTTTAACCCGAACGCTATGTTATCGAATTGTCACTATCGTTCGCTAGTTCACCAGTATGGCCCTACCGTTGTGCCACGAACAGTCCGAGTCGATAATTGGCCGGGTGGGTCCCGTGCACGGAAGAAACACGATCGAACTGATTGAGGATCCGGAGGCATAGCTTTGTGGCGCGTCGGTGGTGATGCGTCGTAGGTTGAATCGCTAATCGATAAGCCCTCGGCTGTGCAAGTTGGCCAACTGGCTCATGATCCGCCGTCTTATAACTCTGCCCTTACCCTCTTCGTGCTGCGGTAAATTCTAGAGGCAGAATCATGTCTAGAAAAGTTGCCGAGATAAGCGGCCAGAGGCACTCGAAAGGCTACACTTAAGCAGTCTATCTAAGCAGGTACAACTAGAAAGGGGAGTATCGACAGAAGATGATGTAACTCCGTTGCTTTGTGGGGTCCATGATGGGTCGATCGCAAGGCAAACGTCGACCATCTTGCCGCTGGCGTAGGTTGGAGGCAACAAATCCCTATTCACAATTCTCGCCGATGTACTTTGAACGGCGGATACCAAATGTTATTGTCAATTTAAAGCTCCTCAAAAGGGCAGAATGGAAGCAGGCAACATTGACCAAGGCACCAGAACCAGTTGTTCATCACCCGGTATCGCTAAGTTAAGCAGATGGAAAACAACCCCCGTGGTCCAGGCTGCTTCGTCATAAGACAGACGCTTCGGCATATTTATCAGCCCTTTTTGGATTTTGCAGACATCTTTAAAGAACGGGAACTCGGTTTTTTTCTAAATTGCACGGAAGGAAATGCCAATTTGCGATGCTGTCCTTTGTACAGGGAATCTCCTTACGCCGGGACCAAAAGCTGATGCGCCTTCCTTTGTTGGCCTGTGTAAGATCGCGGAGTGTAATCTTTGAAGCCTCTGGGAGGTTATTAGGCTTCCTTGTGGAAAAAGACCTGTTGCGCAAGGATAACCTCTGCATGGTTTCTACCTCCCTCCTTTTTTTGGACGGAGACGCGCAATTGCGTTGGCTCGTTTTTGAGGATACTGAGGGCAGCGATCCTCCTGCCTGATATAATTTTGGAACCCGTAAAGTCTTAGGATCTTCGTTAATATGCGTGGCGGTGCGTTTTGCTGGCGCATCCATCGTGCCAATGGAGCTGGTGCTGTTTGGCGGGGGAGTGCGGAAACCCTAAGTGCGTTCGCGTTTGCGGATCTGAGGCGGCGGGGGAATGTCGTGCTGGACAGAGAACCAAGCAAAAATTCACGACCTTTTATATTGAGTGAGAAGGACGGAATGGTTCAAAGGTTTCGGTAACCGATGCATGGGCTCATTACGCTTTTTCGTGTAGTGCGGTATGATGTTGGAATTGACGATTAATGCCGAATGAGTAGGCGAATTAAGTGGTGTTGACCCATCTTTTGGGTGGTTGCTCCAGTTGCATATGGCCCGTGCGCTGGATGAAGCAGAGGTTTTAATCCAGCACAAATTTATGGCCCTTCATCGTTCGGAACAACAATCCTGCAAATAGTGACATGCTGCAGCAAGTACTTCAAAACTAGCTGCTGACGCTGCCGCTCAACCTGGATCGAAGCCATTGTGCACTTGTTTTTGGAAGCGAAGGCGAAGATAAATTTAAAAGACAGCGACGGCTGAATACCGCTATAGTGCAGCAGATCGAGAAAAGTGAACCCACTAGAGCAGCTAAGCATGTCCAAGATTTGCTTTTGCAGGCCAGATCGCCACTTTTGGTCACGCAACGAACGCCTGGAGAAGCCAATTGCACACCAATTTTTGGGGCAACTATCAATATTTACGTATACAAAATGATTGCAACACATTAATTGGAGCAAACTGGATGTAAAATATACGTGTTGGGTTGTGTTAAGTGGCAGGAACATTAAAGCAACAACTGCTGACAGGTATTCCTTCCTGATCGTCTGGATGTGCACAAGTAGCAGGCGCTAGAAATTATGCTCATCTATTAAATCAACAAGAGGAGATAGATCCCAGTCAAAGAAAAGCTTTCAAAGGCTGATCGAGAGAATGGTCATTGATAAGGGGGAGTGAGTATTGCACCACCATTAAGATGCTGGGCGCCGCGCCCCGTCAGTCACGCCACTAGCAGGTACCGCCGCACCAAGCCTGGGTCGTGCCCAGGGTCCACGAACCCCAGATTAGTCCGCAAATTCCTCCTCAGTTAGCAGGACCGCATCCAACATCCTGCCCATGTGTGTCTTCTCGATTCCCTTGCTGTCTCGGCGCACCTTGTTCAAAAATGCCTTTAAAATTCCAACGGGGCTATGCCGAAAGGTACATCCAGTCTCGGCATCAGTGGTCCTAAACATTGGCTTCAACGCCGTCCCCATCCTGCTGCTTCTCGTCACCATCGCCACCGCGGCCCCTCCAGTCCATGCCGAGCATGTCGCACACGGCCATATACTCTGTAAAGGACGCAAAACACAACTGCCCAGAGAAGAGGGCCAGCTGCAGTATTAACCGGAGAGGCACGGCCCAGCCGTTTGGCAGGGTCGGGGTCGTGTAAAGACGGTGCCCATCGAGCGCCTTAAACCCAGCAGCAACCGTGGTGCGTAAAGGTGAAGCATGACGCGCTTGTGTGTCTTGATTTCTCCGACCAAGTTCTGTGCCTCAAAAGGGCTGATAATCACCATTGTCGTTACGGGGCCATTTGTTTTTTATTATGCTTTTGCTGAAAACCTATCACAGTGGACGAACTATAGCCATCGATGCAGCGTCCACCCATGCAACGCGACTAAATCGACCATTTTATCACTATCACATGACCTACCATGTCAACAAACAGGTTCAGTACCGGGGGAAGAGCTAATGGCCTGGTCCAATAATTAGCGCTGGACGACAGCCTTACCAAACTGCTAGCTCCAGTTCCGCAACTCAAAACACTACAGCCCCACGAAGCTATCGTAACATAATTAGTTATAGCCAACGAGCAAAACGCTACTCTTATCTCGACCAGAGTTTGGTGGAATATGAAAAAAAGAATTATACACAGCCTTAAATATCTTGCGAACCCGAAAATCAAGGCTCCTGCAACAGGAAACCATGGCCTGGTTACTGGAGCACGTCCCAAATGCTCATTGCCATCTTTGTGCTGCGATCCGAAGCCTCGAAGGATCCAAAAATAGGTACGTATGGCAAAAGCAGAAAGCTTGAGAAAGTCAATCAACCAAAGCCGCGCGTCCTCAAAAGACCGAGATTTACATTGGCTGCTAATATGATTCTGCAATCTTTGGTCCCAATGGCTTCAATTGGTTGACTACCTTGTCTCGAGCTTGTGCGTGATGGGTTTTGTTTTGTGCAGAAGCCCTGCTAGAAACGCCAAGGGCGCCTATGTGACTCGACCAAAATGAGACACAAATTGGCGTCAGGCTCACGATCTGTAATTCTGAACGATTACTTCGGGATCCAATGAACTCACTCTATATATAGTTCATTCTACAGCTAACGTTCCCATGACGGTGCTCATATGGATGCTGATTCGTTAATGATAAGCTTGTCGCACAACAGAGGGTAAAACCAAATGGTACGTAGTTCATGTGATGCTTTTGAACGCAATGCGTAACAGAAAACTTTCATTCGCCGAGTGACGCAGTCAGGACGACCGAATTGTTAGAATATCCGTTTTAGTTCTTTGTGTTGACAATGATGTATGTAGCTATATATACTGCTTAGTTGTACGCAAGACAGGCAACTACGCCCCTCCTCTGGCGATTAACCATCGCAACTTTCATCTTCCATTCGGTTTCCAAAAGTATCTCAAAATCTTGTATCCATTATGGACTTCACACCCGGCTCCGCTCGGATTGTCAACATCCCTGGCGAACTGCAGAATCGGATCCTCTCGCATCTGGACATTATCAGTCAGATTTCCTTGAAACTGACATCGATCTACTTCGACAATCTTATAGCCAAGCTGTCTTTGGAGACACTCCTGGATGCTGAAGAATCCGAGTTTGCCCAGAGCAGAGACCTGTATGGCTGCTACGACTGTCTCCGGCTCAGAACAAGCCATCGTTTCGCGGATAACCAATTGAGGAAGAAAAGGCGACGTTTTGGGGCAGAATCCTTCAAACGCTTCTGCATCGACTGTGGTCTGGAGGTCCGCCAGGGAAGGCTCCCTACTGTGCGTTACGTCAGGGGCAACCAAATCGACATCCAGGGCGTCTCGCATGTTATATGCATAAAATGTGGCAGTTTTGCACTCAGAGGAAATGAGAAAGACTATGAGGCAACATGCGTTAGCTGTTGGAGACCATTTCAAGAAGCCAGAAGGCGAGCGCAGGAATCGAGAATGCGTGAGGAGCGGTTGAAGTCGCGGGCCGAGCGAGCACAGCGACGGGAGCGAAGGCGGAGGGTCTTTGGCTCTGCCAGTGAGGACAGTTGCTCCCCATCCCCAACGCCAAGCGAAAAATTCATAGAGGAGCAAATGGACATGATCCAGGCCGAGGCAGACATGCATATGAACAGCCCGGGTCCGGGTTCCGATTAGCGTTAGGAAATTGGGCCGGGTTGACAAACGAGCGTGGGTCAAGACAAAAGGTGTGGAATGCGCAATAGAAAACAAGGTTAAAGGCAGGTTGCATGCGGAAGCCTGATCCAAACTTTTCCCCTCTAACTTCGAATGGATAGTTTCTTGGCACAAAGGTCAATGGCTGGTTTTCAGGCTTCTGCAATCCAATCAAGAATATGGGAACATTTTCACCCTCCGTGTCAAGAAGCCTTTCGTCATAATTTGCGCCGTCAAAGTGGGAGTTGCGAATGCCTGCCTATGTCGCACGGCGGTGTGCCCGTACGGTACTATGATAGGGTGTATGAAATTGTCTGAATTGATACGTGCCCTGAATTGTGTGCAAAACGCACCAGAAACGGAGCTGGCTAAAGGTACACGAATTTTCTACTGAATCACGTGTAGGTGGGAGACTCCCCTCAAAACGGTAAAGTCACCGAGACTACACGCCCCAGTGCAACAGCCCAATCGCTTATCAGTCAAAAACGCTAACTACACCGATAACGCTGCACGGCCAGCTAATCGGATTTTGCGCTTGGCTCCCTCGCCGATGGAGGGCTCCTTGCATTGGGGTATGCTTGACGGCGTTGGCGAATGCCTGTCAAAGCTTGCGCCTTCACAAAACTGCCACCACGATTTGATAGTCTGGCGATATAGCCCTGTATACGATCACGCCATTCTGAGACACTTGTCCTTATCACAGTCAGGAGACCGTCCATCACGATGCAGGAGGTCCTCCATCGCTGCGGCACGCTATATATGGGGCGGTAAAATGCGGGGTGTAGCGTTGGATGGTTGTGCGTGGCGAAATAAAGTGGAGGTTAACTATCCATGGAACGTTATCAGTTGTGCGTTGCCAGACCTACAGCCAACAAACACGCCACTCCATTAGGGCCTGATCTTCTCGCGTTAATTTTTCCTTAACAAAGCCCAAAGGAGCGAAGTGACCAGGGTTTTAGCCCAAATAGGCTGCAATTCCGGGCCGAGACCTTGGTTACTGGGCTCCCCTGTTGCTGTAGATGTATCTTTTTTCAAAGTCAGCTTTCACGGTCGAATAGCCCTTATTTTCTTGGCAACTAAGCCCAAAAGGTTAAGCATCACTTTACGCACAAAAAGTTGCGTAAAGTGATGCTTAACCTTTTGGGAATAGCGTGTTTTGGCCAACAATATGACCAAATTTTGTAATTTTTTTTTGAAGTTGATTTTGCGTTCGTGATATGATTTTTTGTTGTTGTTGTTTTTTATTTTTTTTTTATTAAAAAAATTGCAAATTCGCCGCCAAAATCTATAGGCCTTATTGGGATAGGATATCCATGCAAAAAAGGTACTTACTTCCAAGCCCTTTCCCCATTTATTTTGCAGGGATAAAGTACCGCCTAATTGGTAATAGTAAAACTAACAACGAGAAGATCAGGCCCTTAAGCAAGCCAGATGGCCAGGCCAAGCCGCTTTTAAATTATCCTTAACTAGCGAAAAAACTACACGCAAGTTTACCCATTGCGACTAGTAGCAGATCATTGGTGATTATTGCGCACGCCTAGTCCGCCCCATAAGCCCCTCTGTCGCTATGCGACGTCGAACTCCGCAGTTTGCCGCCCCAGGCCCTCAAATAGGATTGCGGTCTTGCTCTAAGCTGCGGAAATGGGCAGACCTCTGTAGAGCTGATGAAACGTGGGATTACGTAGCTGCTTGATTGGGCCAAGGGAGCTTATCATGTTACCGACTATGCAAAACGTCTCCATGCGCTTAGCTAAATAGTTTGTATCCTGTTTTACCATATGTTTGGAAGCCCGCGATTTGTTGCTTATAAACGATGTAATGCCGTGCGGAAGGCCTGCTACTCTCCTAGCAATGGTCTTGGCAGTGGGCAATGCAGCCACAAACTAGCATTCGAAATGCAGGAGGCTCTTCCATCAGCTGCATGAAAGGTTCCTTGCTTTTCCCCAACCACTAGGGTGCTTCCTCTAAGACCCTTATCCTAATTGATGGGGTATTTAGTGTGGTTTGTGGGTCGCGCGGGGAGTTTAGCAGTGAACAAGCACTTGGAGGCGGCTTTATGGGGCCTGCGGTCGAGATTCGAGTGTCGGCTGGGCCTGAAAGTCTGGATTGATGGTCTGTGTATCAACCAAGCAGACCTCACTCACCGAAACATACACGTCTTGCCCGTAAAGGATATATTCGGCGGGGTTTTCTGTATGAAAGTTTGGATGAAGAACGACGACGAGGGGGTGTTACCGGGCTTTAACGACTAACTAACATGGGTGTGCCTGAAGTGGTCAGCACGCACCCCACCAAATTTGTATGCGATCGTAGCTACACGGGTAACAACAACAAACATAACGCGTAGAGTTATCCACAACAACGTGATTTTGAAGCCGAAAAACCGCCGTGATGTCGTCAGATTTGGAGTATCGATTGTCAGAGGCCGTGAAACTGGTCCAAACGGGCGTGCCTAAGGCAGAAGCCGCCAGAAGATGGTCAGTATCGCGATCTACCCTAAAACGACGCGTTGAGGAAGGAATTACCCGGTAACAAGCCCACGAACAGTACCAGGTCTTGTCTCCAGAGCAGGAATCGTTTATCTGTGGCTGGATCGAAAACGAGGAGCATGCAGGGAGGGCGCCGACCTACCAAATCATTAGGGACTTCGCCTCTTTGATGCTTCCTCCGAACCGACGCGATCATCCGTTTGGCCGGCGTTGGCTGCGGGCCTTCCTACGGCGCAACCTTCAATCCGCTCCAAGGTTGGGCATTCGTTAGAGGGAGCGAGAGCCGAAGAAACGACTGCTGAAGCTATTCACAAGTTTTAAGCCCAGCATCAAGGCTTTATCGATCGGTATTCAATCAGTCAGCGCAATATCGTTAATATGGACGAACACGGGTTTCAACAAGGCGATACAGAAGCGGGTACGGTCTTCGGATCTCACCTACAACGAAGAGCCGAGGTAAAGAGCTCGAACGATTCGACTTGGGCTTCGGTGATCGAAGCCGTGACCGCTACGGGCAAAAGATTGACTCCGGTCGTGATATTGAAAGGCGCAACGCTTCAAGGGCAGTGGTTTCCGGCTTCATTTCCGGCTTGGAAGTACGATTCGACCCCAAGTGGCTGGAGTTCATCTGAGATCGCCCTCAGATGGTTGAACGAGGTTTATCTACCGGAAATAAGGCCAGAAAACCCGTCAGAATACCGGCTGTTGGTGCTTGATGAGCATATAACGCATACGTCAGTTGAGTTCATGTATACTGCTTATTGCAACCGCGTTATCGTCGAATATTTACCTCCCCATTCCTCACATTTGACTCAGCCGCTCGACGTAGCGGTTTTCGGCCCTGTAAAGCAGTATTACCGTCAGAACACGAGGTTTTTCGCCAGTATGGATACTATCGCTCCAGAGCAAAAGAAGAGGTTCATTACCGCATACGAGAACGCATCCCACAAAGGAATATCTGAGCGCAACGTGATCGCGGGCTTCAGAAAAGCCGGGATCTGGCCGCCTGGTTCGCAAAGGGCACTTACTCCGGAAGAGGTAGTCGATACCGATTTACCACTCGTTTTCCCACCCGTGGGCTTCTTACCGATCGAACAAGACGGCGATACTATCGTTTTCAATACCCCAAAATTGCTTCAGGATATTCTTCAAGGCGCGTTTCAGATACAAGAGCATTTTGGTGAGGTTCAGCGGGATTTATCTCTTGTTTTTCGCAAGATAGCGAAAGGCATGGACCTTCAGACTACCCAGGTCGCTAGTTTTACCGTCGAAAACGCACGCCTCGCGGAGGAGATCAAGAAATACAAGCCTGTACCGCGTAAAGCAGTCAGGAAGAGTCAACAAGACCGGTTTGTGACTATGGCAGAGATATATACGGCTCGTAACGACGTGGAGAGGAGGAGGGCGGCTTTGGAGGCTACTGCACTACAAGAACGCCAAAATCAGGATCACGACATTCACTTTTTGGCTTCATTTTTGGATCAGGAGCATCAGGAGCAGCATGCGAATCAATAGCTTCAATTTGATCGATTTTTACGGCGAAATGGCTGAGATATTAAGTGAATTGTTTCCTTTGTTGCTCTTGTCATGCCGGGCTACGGCTGACCACTTCAGGGCCCTGACCACTTCAGGCACACCCATGTTAAGTTATAAGAACGACTTACTCTCTGCGCGGTAGTTCACAAAAAATACGGGAAGCGGGTTTTGGAGGAGCTTCTTGGACTACGGAAACGCGATTGTGGAGTGTTAAAATATGAGGATTGTGAACGAGGAGTTTGGTGAGGGATGTTGATGGACTGGTGTTTGATGATCACGACTGGGCCGATTCTGACGACTCAGATGAGTTTGGGTCCCGTGAACAGCACCTACGTGACCTGGTCCGCTTTGAGTTGCTGTTGACGTTACAGAAAGAGTACTGGTCGTGATTATGGACAACCCAGGAGCTTGCTGCTAGCCCTACCACGTCTAAGGTTTACTGGGGAGAGTCAATGCTCAGCTGGTCGGCGCTGCAGGTTACAGGCGGTATTGTCCTCACTCTGGGCCAGGCATCCTCCACCATTCATGGGTCAGACCCACCTTTGTTAGCGATTCACATCCAAACACACCAATAACCTTAACAGCTGAAGAATTTTCGCCCTTCGGGCGCCGGTCGTCATGGCCTCACCAGAGGTCTCAAACCGCCGCGCGCGCCCGCAGAGCACGCCGCAGGCTTTGCCGCAGGGCCAGGCCGAGTCGGGACACGTATCTCTCGACACGCGCACCGCTAACGCGCCTGAGCCGGCCGGCCGCGGAAGGTACTCCAGCCTCCCGGCCCTGGCCATCAAAACACTGCAGCAGGAGTTGGAAAACGTGGAAACAGTCGGCAGCTGGCTCGAAAAGGTTTTTGCAGCCAAGCTCGAAAGCTTACAGGCCCCGGAGGACGCCGCGCTTAGGAGAATTGTTCTCGAACTTGACGATGTGATCAGCGGCTGGTTGGGCATTGGAATGCTGCCCCTAGCCATCTTTTCAAAAGTGAAGGTCAATAGGAACGAGCCCGTGACAAAACGCACCCCGAAAGGTCAGTATCAACGTGCCAAGTCTGGAAGGCTACAATGTGAGATTTTCTTTTGGACATATCTAACCTAAAATATTTATCTGCAAAAAATAGAGAGAAACAGAACGAACTTACAAAAGAATATCCTCAATCGCCTTTCGACCCTCGGGACAACAACCCCGCCTGATGTAGTCGACCAGCAACTTTCCCTTCGTCCATAAATGGATATAACGAGAGAGCAAGTCATTCAGAGATGGCAACATATCGTCGGTGACCTTGAGAATATCTTCTGTTTTCACTGCGACAACAAGAAACGGAAGTGCCCCTAAGTACTTCTCATCGATGTCCATGGCGCAAATCTTCCAGATTTTGCGCCCAAGCCTGATTTGGTCTGCAAGTTTATCTTTGTTTCTCTTGTTGTTTTCCTTGTTTTGCAGCCTCAAGATTCCCTCGTATTCATCTGAGCTGACTCGAATGCGTCCATGTTTGGAGTCATGGAGAACCTTGGCCAACTCCAATAGGCTGATGTATTGATACAGCCGATGCATACCAATCGCCTTTTCATGGCTTGCCGCTTTTTCGCTAAGTTCTGAGGCCAGTTGCAAAGGGTCCGGTGCAGCGTCCGGTGTAGCGGGGAATGCGGGCGTGGCCGTTTCTGTGTTGGTAAGACATGATTGAATAAGGGCACGAAATCCAAGCTTGGTTTCTTCACTTCCAATGTGGGTAGCCAGTTGCTTTATATCAACCTTTTTGCGACGCTTGCCAGCGGGTGTGGCATGACTTTCGGCAAAGTTGCGCTTCGTTACACATCCTGATGATGTGTGTAATCGTTCAGACCGCCGATTAGAGTGAGCTGCCTCAGGTAGTCCTACTTGTCGAGATGATAAGTTCATCCCTTCCTCTTCCGATGAGACATTCACCTGATCACGGATGGGTGTTGTGGCCCTGGCGTTACGTACGCCTTGTCGACTCTGAGTTTCCAGTATATCTCCAATCGTCCCTACACTGTTGGTTGCAGATGAAGTGATCGCTGGATGAGAGGGCGCTGACAAGCTTTGCTTTGAAGATTCTCGCACATTGTTTAATAGATTGTAAATACCCCAAGGCTTGTCTTGCGCTGGTTGAGAGCCAGGATTTGGTATAACCAGCCCAGCATCGGCTTCACAAGCCCCTTTGCGGAGACCAAGTGCCATGTCATTTTGGTTTGCACTTTTCGCGCTTGTCTCGGCTAAAGGGTGATGATTGTGGATATGATGGAGGAGGTCGCTCCCTGACTTTTCGCAGAAGGGGCATTCCTGGATCTGATGTTCGGCCTTTTGGTGTCGTCGAAAATCGTCTGCAGGAATTTGCTCGTCACAAATCGGGCAGATCCGGGGGCTGTGTTTAAGCTCATGGTCTCGCAGTGGCTGTCCAGGAGCAGTTGTTGTGTCACAAAAGCGGCATTTTCTCCACCCGTGGGTCTGGCAAACATGAACTTGCAGGCCTGACTCAGAATGATATGTCTTGCAATCGGACACAGGGCAAACATTCGTTTCGTTGTGCTCAATCGAAAAATGAAGGGGAAACTCATCTAGGAGAAGGATTTCGTCGCATAACGGGCAAGGCTTTTTTCCGTGCGTGGCTAAATGCTGGAGGTAATTTTCGTCTAAAACATATATGTCGCAAACTTCGCAGCGACGGTGCTGTCGCATCTTATGTCCCTCTAATTCATTGGGGGGCCATGCGTCGGCGCAAACATCGCATGCCATATAGCCATGGGAATTTTGGAGATGTTCTGGCATCTGACTTGCTTGAATACCAGCTCGACAGTTGCGACATTCTTCCCATGGGTGGTTTTCGTCCAGGTGTGATTGTCGCTTGTTGAACTGAACTCCTGTTGCCGCTTGATAATAATCCAAAATGTTGCATTTTTCGCAAAGCCGAAAGCAATGATCTTGGGATAAATGATCCCAAAACGTTCCGGTCCCAAAAACAAAACATTCACAAACCGGGCATTGGTCTGGGGGGTGCGATTTGTTGATATGAGCAAAAATAGAATCGTGATCGTCGTAACCGCTCATAATACAAACTTCGCCGCTAGAGCAGGCCGAAAACCAATGTTGCCGTTCTAAATGACCCAATAGCGATTCGATGCAAATCTCAGCCCCGCAAAGGCAGCTCACGCATTGATGACCCACAGAAACATGGGCTGACAGCTCGTGTATGTTACTTTCGGGGCAAGAACTGCAACACCTCATGAGATGTGTCGCGCCCAAATGCTCTTGCATCTGGTCCAAGCTAGAGTAGAGTGTTGAACAAAAGGGGCACTTTGCCCATCCATGTGTGCGCTCCAGGTGCCTGGTGTACGCCCCTTTCGTAACAGCTTTACAGCAAATTTGGCATTCGTCAAGGTCATTGACAGTAAGATGGCTCAGATATTCTTGTCGTGAAAATTCGGCCTTGCAATGTGTGCAACAGTAGATGTTGTGGATTTGCCGATGTCGTCGCAGATCTTCTTTATGCACGATAGCCTGACATTCATCGCAAAGAGCTAATGACTCGTGGATCTGTAGCTTTGAGGGGGATATGAATGTGATTTGGTTCTTTCTGTCCTTTCTTTCCACAAAAACTGTCCGGGGGAAAATGCTGAACTTTTTTGCATTTTCCGTAAATTGCGATCCCATTTGCGATAGATCAAGCAGTAAGTTTTTGGCGTTGGTCACTTGTTCGAAAGTGAGCCATTTTGGCTTATTGGACGTGCTCTCGCTACGAGAATCTCCATGAGTTATCGAAGATACCACTCGGAAGGCGCTTTGGATCTGTTCTTTTGAGTAAATTCCATACTCCAAACCAAGAGTGTCGAAAGGGCTAATGTGCTGCTCCATGGTGGCATGTGCACGAAACGGAAAGAACGAATGGTCCACCTACGGCAACTACGGGTAGGATAGACAAAACAGACAGTCAGCGTAAAATAAGAAGATGCCACACCTGTTGTAGTCCGTGCTCAGGAATTGTGGAAAGGAGGGGCCCGTTTTTTGCTGGGATGATGTAAGTCGACAGAGCTGCCTGCCATTCAAGGTGGAGGCGTTAGTCGAGGCAGCGAATCCAGTGAGTACCCACCCACCCTAGTTGCCTAACTTGTTATCGAGCAACCATCAAGCGAACCAACAAGCCACAAGGACAAGAAACCCCACCATATTACTGATCGCCAATCCTCGCAATAAAGGATTTAAAATGGCCTGGTCCGTATCTACCCTCCCCCATTCTGCTGATATTCACCGCTTTTTAATTTGCTGCACGGAACAACGCATCCGGCCCGGACGACCAACGTAGCATTCCGAGAAGCCCACAGGCAACCAGCTACAGGTAAGTGGGAGGAAAGTACTCGAACCCCTTGCTCCTCAATATTGGTTTTCTGTGGCTCGAGCTGCAAATATTCCTACCTGTTAGGGTCCAGCTTAGTCCTAACCTACTATAGTAAAAAAGACACCGCCAGTGTGATGATGGGATCGATGCGTTCTGATGTACATCTTTCTATGGGAGGTGAAGGCCAATAGGAATGAGCCCGTCACAAAAAGTACCCCTCAGAAAAGTCAGCATTAACTTCACCCCAAAGTGCTGGTAAAAAACAGAATTGGAATTTGAGCCTGCCATATGCACCTGTTGCTGCCACTGGCACTGTTGGGTCGGCAGCAAGCGGGCCAGAATACACACTCCCTCGTCAAGGCGCTGCAGCCTTACTGAAAAAGCGACATATAAAAGTGAAGGTTTTTCTCGCAGAATTTGATTACTCGCCGTGCTGTTGGACTTCTAGCAGACAAACTAACAGACTAAAAATTTGGATGCGCCAAGACAGACCCTGCTTGGAACCTATTGGGAACCAAACTCGTCCAAAAGCTCCTGGACGCCCATCGTCATTTTCGTCCCATGCTCCTGCTTTATTCACTTTTCATTAGACGCCGGCCACTCTGGGATGCGAAGCTAGGAAGTCCACACTAAATTACCTAAGCACACATGGAAGCAATCACTGTGGTCGAGCCGGGTAGACCCACCGGAACCATGCTCCGTAGGCGGAGGGTGGCCCTGTAATCATGGGTCACACTATGTTTTTGTACGGTGCGGGTGTGGAGTTCTATGGATGGGGCGTACAAGAAAATCCCTGCACTGGGCAAAAGTGGTGTAAAATTATCTCAGCAGGCGCCGTCGTTCATGCGCAGTCAAGTACGTTCAGGGTCAGCTAATATAATATTGTGTGGTACTTGCTGCTTCAACGCGTGATGAAGTACATTAAATTGGGCAGCCAGGAAGCCATCATTGTTTGGCGCCAGGTGGTAGAGGGCCGTGCGCGGGATTAAGAGCTTGGTCAGCCAATCGTATGCGATTAAATCAGTGGTCCGGCCGTTATCTGAAGCCCTGAATCGCCAATCGCCTACACAGGCTAAGCACCGTCCAAACCGCCTATGAATGCCATTAAGTATTACGACCGCACAGTTGGTCCCTGCAGATGTGCATGAGTATGGAAGGCCGAAGTTTTATGGCCGCCAAGAATCGCTGATGAGCATGGGATTAAATGTGATCCACTTACCCGGCCCAAGGCCCTGGTTAATTTTACGCTTGAGTACGTCCGTGCATCGGTCGATTCGTTAGTTTGGGTGTTTCGGACAGGTTGCCCCTCGCAACATGCGTACGTAATACGGCTCCACTCAGACAACGCCGCAGTTCAAAACATTCGGGTTGCGACAATTATGTCCTAATCAACCCGCACCAAGACCTATGCCCCTACGCGTCATGGATGGATCGACGAGCGTGGAAGAGCTGAGAAGGCAGCTGCAAGAGGCACAGCAACGCGCAGAAAGAGAGCGACAACGTGCGGAAGAAGCGGAGAAAAAAGGACAGCGGGAGCGACAACGCGCCGAGAAGGAACAGCAACGCGCCAAGAGGGAACAGCAACGCGCCGAAGCGTCAGAACAACAAACTCAACCCACGACACTTGACGAGTACATCGCTGCCTGTCATCATCTGGTTTTCTCCAGCTTCAACATTGAACGGAACCGGAAACTGACCTCGAAGGGACCCATCACCAACCCACGAAGCAAATGGTGTCCCACACATATCCAGCCATGGTCCGATTTTGTTCAGCAGCAGAGAATAACATTCGGCACAATCTACGACACCTTCCCTGTCGATAGCCGTGTTTTTGAGAATCGAGCCTTCCTCACCGGCTTAGGAAAAAGGATTTCATTGCACAGGATAGCTGATGAGAAGACGCTCGAGTCCTTCTTGCACAACAGTGTCGAGGATCCCGTCAAAGCGATTATAGACCAACTCAAACAGGCGGAAGATGTTAGGAGCGCGTTCGAGCTGGGAAACGGAATCATTTTCGAGAACCATCCACATGCAATCAGCGATCTTGCAGAGGAAGTCGTCTACCGTGATACCCCATCGACACCACCGGCTACTCCAAACCACAGTCTCGACCTCAACCGGCTACGACCCGATCAGATCTGCGTCTACCGATCCGACGACGCGGGCTCGGAAAGACGCACAATGATTTACATCTCCGAGTACAAACCGCCCCACAAGCTAACCGCGCCGCACCTTCGCCTTGGTCTACGCCCGATGAATATTTACACGGAAGTGGTCAACCGGAAGACCATCCCGACGTCGGTGGACCCCGACGCACGTTTCCAGTATCACGCCGAAAGACTGACTGCAGCGGCGATTACGCAAACCTACCACTACATGATTGAAGGGGGACTCGAGTATGGTCTATTGACGACGGGCGAGGCGATCGTGTTTCTAAAGATCGACTGGCGCGAGCCTGAAACGCTTCTCTATCACCTTGCAGAGCCTAATGCTGAAGTGTTGGCCCATCCGGGCCATTTTCACTTGTGCACAGCAGTCGGGCAGTATCTTGCCTTTAGTCTCATGGCGCTGGGTCTGCCGGGTGAGCAACGATTGCGCGGGCAAGACGAGCGCCACCAGGCTACTGAAAAACTCAAGACGTGGGTTGAAGATTTCGAGACAACGCTAAGATCGATTCCAGAGGACGAGCGACATGCGCCAAACAGTTCACCCGGCTATCAACCTGAAACATATCAAGGTGTCGATCGATCTCCGTATCTTCTCCGGAGAAGAAGACGTCGGCATATGGGAGATGAGCCTAAGAAGGAATACGAACATAGAGAGCCTGGAGAATCTTCAGACGATGAATCAGGACCGGATTTGCCAGACACGCCGAGTCCGACAGAACGGCGGATGCGTCAAGGTCGGGGAGGTCAGGGAGCTCGACGCAGCGAGCGGATTCTAGCTCGACGGCCGAGGGGTGGGAGCGGAGGAGGAAGTAACGAGCAAGACAGGCCCTACTGCACCCAAAAGTGTCTGTTAGGGCTCGTTAAGGGCGGATTACTCGACGCAAAATGCCCTAATATGGCACTACACAACAGGCAGCCCAGCTCTCACAGCAACCGCGATAGTGGCCCAAGCCGCGCCTGTCTCCGTCATCCGACAGACCACACCGAATTCGTCAATCTGCTCTTCAAGCAGCTAAAACGGACATTAGACGACGGGATTACACCGCTGGGGTATGGAGGTGCACGCGGCGTATTATTTAAGGTTTGCCTGGTTGACTATGGCTATACCTTTGTCGGCAAGGGCACGGTTCAGGCATTTGTCAAAGACCTTGAGCACGAGGCGGCGGTTTACACACGTCTGCAACCCATCCAAGGTGTATATGTGCCCGTCTTTCTCGGGGCCATCGATCTCCGGTTGATGAATAGGGTATACTACTATGATCACCGTGTCTACGTAATACACATGACGTTCTTGTCGTGGGGCGGATGTAATCTTGATGTGACAGGGATTGCAAGTGGTGGCGAGGGAGAGCTCGAAGGGAAGGCGATACTGTCGTTGCGCGCGATGCATCAACTTGGAGTGGCGCATAAGGATGTACGAAGGGCAAACATGCTTTTTAACGCGGAGACCGAGGGTGTTATGATGATCGACTTCGAAAGAGCACTGCTGCTGGAGCCACCTCGACCTCCGTTGGCTCCGTTGGTGCCGAATAAACGACGATGGAAGCCAGATATGGTAGATTCCAGCAAGCCAATAGGGAAGTCAGGTGATCGAGGTGAAGTCAGCAACGTGTTTTTCGAGGACATCGGGCTAATGAAGACGATCTTTGGCATAACCAGGCCGCACATATTTTAGCAGTAATAATTCAGCAGTAATAATTCAGCTCACGAGAATTAAATTAGAGTAGACGCTCTTTCGGTGCTGGACGCGCTGGTGCGCACTATCCTGAGCCAGAAAACATCGGACTCCAACTCGGCACGGGCCTAGCGCTCCACGGACAAGGCCTACGGCAGGCACGACAACTGGCTGGCCGTGGCCACGGGCGAGACAGATGCGCTCGAGAAAGCGATCCGCTGCGGCGGCCTCAGCGTCGCCAAGAGCCGCGTCATCATCTCGATTCTGAATGAGTGCATGGCGCGTCACGGCGCCTACTCCCTTGACCACCTCCAGAACAGGAGTGACGAGGAGGCCACGCGCGAGCTGCTGGCCTTCAAGGGCGTCGGGCCCAAGACGGCAGGTGTCCTAAAAAGTGTTCTAATTAGTAATTACAGCTTGCATCAGATAAATGCAAATCAAAGCGTGTTTGTCCACGCCAGGACGCGTCTTGGTAGGCCAAAACAAAAACACAAGGCTTGAAGAATCGCTGCATCGCGGATGCCCGGCCCTCCCCTATTGTTTCCATGCAACGCTGAACCCCGCATGTTGACACCCCAGAAAATGGAAGGCCTCCTGCATAATAGAAAACGTAAGCGGACGGCAAATTCTTTTTCGTTGGGTAAAGATAACGGATATGCAGCTAGTTATGACGTGGCAAGTTGGCTGGCCATAGGTCCTGCAACCCAAGAATGAAGTTCGATATCTGATGGGTTCGTTGAGCGCCAATAGGGTGACTGGCCCAGAAACGTTGCGTAGCAGCGTAGTTTCAACGGCTTAATAGTTTGTCATCTTGGCCCAATCACATCTCGCTTGTACACACGATGCTATGCGGGAGGCCTGCCCTGCTGCACCCTGATATACCCTCTGGAGCTTTTCCAGTTTGAGGGCTTTTTCTCTGAGCCTCCGGGTGCGGTGACTTGGGCTTGCCGCTTCTCGTCTCGGAACCAGTCTTGACCTCTACGATAGAGTGGTTGACGTTCAACCCCGCAGTTTGCCCCCCAGGCCCTCAAGTCGGATTGTGCTCTTGCTCCAAGTCGTGAAAGCTGAAGGCCTCCTGCATGACTGAGAAGAAGTAAGCCGAGAGGGAAAATATCTTTTGTTGGCTTGAAAGAGACCAGCTGCAGGTCCATTAATTAATGATAGAGCATAATTATAGCCCAATGACAAAAACTATGACAGCCTCCATACGCCCCCCCTCCTCTCCAAAAAAAATCAGTTTAAAGTCAAATCCTTCAAGCCAGAGATAATGTCATCGCGCTTTCCCCGCCGACAGTGACCTTGACTACATCCCTCGCAGAGTTTATCCATATGTGGGGGACCACCTGACTTTTCATAGGGCGGTATTTCCTGTGAAATACCTGCCCATTTTTTAAGCCGATAGGACACTCTCTCGATATAGCGCTTTTTGTCGAGTTTCATAATACCGAGGCTGTTGCAGCCTTTGCAACGCTGGCTGTAAACTGTGGCGTTGTAGCGATTTCCATGGAATGCCAATATTCGTATTGCAACTAGGCCGCTGCCCCAAACTCTGGAGCACGCCCGAGTGGAGCATCTGAACCGACCAGAGACATTCGTGTCGTATTCATTGGTAAATTGATCTTCTTGCTTTGAATTGTTTTCCCACGCTGGGCATATGTCTTGGCCGACGGCCTCGATAACTTGTGGATGAAGCGACGGAAACGTGAGCGACTCTGTGGCCACACTCTTCCGTGGGCGGCCGGCCTTCTTCTTCATAGTTTGTAATTTATTGACGGGGATTAAATCAAGTGGTAGCTTTGAGAGGAAAATAACATCAAGAAACTTAAATGAAGATTGCAGTAGCATATGCCAGGTGTGGGCAAAATGGCTAAGCAATCCAAATACCAAAAACAGTGTGGAGGGATGCACTCCCTTTTATACTGGACCTGTAATTCCGTGACCTGCGAGCATTGGTTCGCATGCAGTCTAAACACAATCCTCATTTTTGGATACATTGCAGTGATAATACTTCACTGACGTGATCTGCGGCCAACTGTATGTGAATGAAAAACTTTCCACAAAGCTGAAATGCATCCGTAGCGTGGGGGAGCGTTCCTGTCAAGTACCAGCCTCCAATGCTAAAGCAGTCCATTGAATCCGGACTGCATAGTAAATGGCGTAAACCCCCCGCAGTAGAGATGCAGCCTATCCAACTCGGAGAATCCATTGGTTTAAAGTGATGGATATAGAGCGACCTTATGTAGACCATTGCATGCCAGGCCGTTGAATGCGTGCTTCGTTGGCACAATGCGTCGATTGCCCAGTTTAACTTGGTCGAACATCCTAGCCGCAGTTGGCCAATCGACATGGCCCCGCACGGACGTACTTCAATATTATGAAGGAGCACCTGTCGCGCAAACGTGGTTGTGAAATTTGGAGCAGCAGCAGGGGAAGGAATAAAGAGTAGGTTTCGCATTTTCGAGGGATCTACAGTGGATATTAGATTGTGTTCAACAGTCAGCAGACTGTTTTCCTCCTAGTCGATGGCTACCCTGTGAATGCCCTCGCTTTCGCGAGTTCCTCATCGTCTTGCGTTTGCGTGCGGCTTCAGAGGTCGGCCAAGCCTCCCGAGATCAGGGCTCCACAAACCGTTTTAGTGACTATTTGCATGCTTTCTCAAAACGCAATTATTTTAGAACAAGGTGGCTAAAAGGGTGGCTGCCATTCGTGACTTGAGAGGCTTGAGAAGGTATGTGCAGTAGGGCAGGCCTCCCGCATTGCGTCGTGTGTCTAAGCCAGCTGCAATTGGGCCAATGTTACAGCTGGCAAAATGTTTGAACCTAGCGTTTCTGGGCCAGTTGCCCTATTGGCGCTCGACGAACCCATCAAATATCGAACTTCATTCTTAGGTTGCAGGACCTACTTCGTACTTCGCATAGCCAGCCAACTTGCCACGTCATAAATCAGGTCAGGCATGCAGGCCAGCTGCATGTCCGTTGTTTTGAACCAACGAAAGAGGTTTCCCTGTCGGCTTACGTTTCTCGGTTATGCAGGTGGCCTTCCATTTCGTGGCTTGGAGCAACAGCGCAATCCGATTTGAGGGCCTGGGATAGCTCCCTCACACCAAAATCAATGAGACCGCGAAACAATTTGTAACCACCTAAAATTACCTACCTATTCCTACATAATAACAAGCAGTTTTATGCGTTAAATAATTACAAAAATGGCTGTAAAAACCGGAATTGTGCAAAATTTTGACTGACGGGCTGGCCAAGTATTGACCTCTATTATTGAGCAAAAGAATTATGGAAGGGAGAGTAAAATAATTGTTTACTGTCCATTTTGATTTTGCTGTCTCATTGATTCTGACGTGGGGGAGGGCAGCTAACCATGGGGTTCAGCGTCGCATGGTAACAATGGGATCTTTTTGGGCGGGGCAGTGCGTCCGCAACAGCCCAATTCGCCAGCACTATCGACTTAGCCGCTGAAGACACCCTATGTAATTAACAGGAACTGCAACTACGTGTAGGCCATAACTAAACCGACCGGCAGCCATCTCGACAGCAAAAAATCCAGGACGCTTCCATACCATCAAGCAGATATGACACGCAAAACAAATCAGCATCGCACTGTATACCAAGAGCCCTCCAGACTCGAAAGAATCACTGTTTATCACAGTAAAGCTTGCAGAGACGTCTTCTCAAGGGATAACTATTACCAACTCCGCCAGCGACAACCTATCGCATCCCTTGTCCACAGAAAATACTTTCAGTGTCGTTTTTCTCGACTGAGCGCTTGATCACCATCCTGCGATCACTATCCTGCGATCACTACTGAAAGACGGGATATTTGAATCTTCCTACTACGCCCAGGCTGCGTTCCCAGAGCTCTTTCCACCCCAAGAGCCCGCACGGCCGACGCTCGTACTAGCTCTAGCCCCTTTCAGCTGCCTGGAGCAAATCGACCGGGAAGGCAAACGACAGCCGCCACTGAATCGCACGCATAAATACTATGTAGTAGTTTCATTGAGTAAAGCTTTCGATCTTTCACATGCTCAACATGCAAAATCTTGGGAGAACTGGATTTGGAACCAATCTTTCGTAAAACACTCTCACCACCCGGGTGTGTAAAATCGCCGCCATGGCAGGCTGACATTGTTGCATGTTCGATTGCACCATCTTGATAGCAAATGCCTTACCTCACTGCAGGGGCTGTATGGGACCCAGGGCTCAAAGTGCCCGGACCAGGTCATCCGAAGCTGTTTTACTACGTAACGTAGAAAGCGCCGAGCAGCGAATTGGAGGTTCTGATGAGATGGTAGGGCTCAAAATATGCAAAATGACTGCTAGCAGTTTTGGAGCGCTTCATTGGTTTTGGTTTTGGAGAACTCCGCACAAGGCACATCAAGGTCACAACCACAACCGCAAATGTTGGGTGACGAACGCAGTGTAAACAGGAAGCGGATAAATAACCCCGCACTTGAGGTGGCAAGCGGGCATAAAAGGAGACAGCCGGAAATACTTAGTTTGTACTACTAAGTATGTAACACTGTCCTGGCCAGGGTCCTGCACATCCACGTTACCCACTTTCCGGCCACTCTACTATTTCCAAGACTCCAAAGCCTCAACAACCCCACGGATCCCCACACGGCTAACAGGGTTGATCTCAGTCATTTTGCGGATGATTTCATCCGTCGCGGTATGGCCAAGCTTGGTCCTGGCACGCTTCGTCGTTTCTATCCATTCCAGCATGCGAGCAAGGGCTTTGTGGTTCGGACCACCCACTTCCGCAATCCTCCATTCAGTGGTTCTCTCTGGGAGTGGTAGCACCTGGTAGAGGAACAGCATTACAACGCCCAATGCCCACACATCGCCCGGGAAACCGCGGCTGCGCCTGCCTGTTGAAAACTCTGGCGGGATATACCAAGGCGGGCCCGCCATACCGACCCTGGCGGAATCCTGTTCGCCGTCACTGCTAAGACCAAAGTCGATGAGGACAGCGCCGCGGGAAGTGCTATAAAGAATGTTTCCTGGTTTGATGTCGTTGTGGCCCACGCCTTCGCCGTGAACGTGATCTAAAGCCGATGTCATATCGCGGAGCACACGGTCGGCGTCATCTCGCGAGCCGGAAAAGTAATTGTCGGTTCGCCGCCAGTCCCTCTGCGCCAACGAAGGCGCATTGATATCCTCAACGTACAGGCTGTGCAGTTTCCCTGGTTCAGATGTGCGAATGCCAGATTTCTGGTCCAACGAATACATATTTGACGGCGCAGGCCAATGGCGCAAAGAACCCAGTTTTCGTCCTGCCCAAAGCTGTTCAGGAGCTGCAAGACGGGATATGGTTTTTGACAAGGCCGATGGACCTGTTGTACTTGCGCCCCGGCACGCTTCCTGTCGTCTATACTCTGCTGTACTACTGTGTAGCAACGAGGATAACAGCACAGAGGGCAGGATCCTTCGAGAGAAGAGGATGGGCTGCAAGAACTGTGGGAAGCCAGGGGCAGAGCACCAGGAAATTGTCTGAAAGGAAGGATAGAGCCGAAGCAAGACGGCATGGTATGTTTATGAGACAAAACAGTGAAAGCTTGTGGAATAAAGCCATTACTTCTATTAAGACATTGAGGTTTATTCCAAGTTGACGCAATAATCGCCTTCCTCGATGGTCTGCAGCCTTAAGTTCCTGATGTAGTGGATGACATTCCAAACTCTGTGTTTGTCGGGTCGCTGACGTACAGATATTTCGTTTGTCCTCACGTCCAACGCTTATCGCCAATAGAAGTCCTTTTCTTGGCCGCCATCATTTTCAACCATCTGAGTCACTTTTGCGGGGCCGGATACACTGATTAGTTTCGGGCAACCGAAAGGCTTTCAGGCGTTTTCGATAACCACCAATTATTTCAGCGCCCGCCCCAGAACGGCCCGCCAGCGCCCCGCGCGCCACGAACGCACTCTACGCCTAGGAACATCAATCAGAAGCGGCAGAAACTCAATCAATTGAAACTACAAACGAAGAGAAACAAAACAAATAGGACAAACCAACACTGCCTTGGGCGTTTTCAGTCAGCGGATCCTTGGTACAAGCACCCACTGTGGTCCCCCTCGATTTTGCAATGACCAACCCTTATACATGGCTATTTACACATCTAAGACCATGGGATCTTGACTGAGATCTCCGCTGCTGCTATATTTACCGAGAGGAAGAATGGTGTGAGCAGCCTTAGCAGCCCTAGTTTCTTCGTCCCGTGCTGTATTCCATTGAGAGTTGGCCATGTAATAATCTTCATTACTCCGATTGGTTTCCAGGTTAGTGGCCATCCCTTCTCCTGAAACCATCTGCTTCCTGCACTTGTCTTCGTTCCGCTGCGAACAATGCAACACTTGGTTATCGTAGCAAGTGTCGCCCTGAGGAGTTTGAGGGGCGTTTCTAACCATGCAATCTCGACATCGCTTGTCATACAAACAGTTTTCTAGGCCGTCTCCAAACTGCTGCAACGCCCTTTCCAACCCATTTCTCACTGCTCCATTCCCTGCTCCTTCAATTGCGTGTGCATAACTAGGACCATTCCCGCACCCGCAACCGAAGTCCTGGTGGCTATTCTCAGTCCCGTCAGCCCACTTTACAGTGATTTTAACCATGCACGTAGCCGTAACAGTGAACTTCCCCTCCTCTTTTATAACCTGCATGTCTGCCACCTCAGATATCCAATTGTTTGCCCCGAAAAGCTCGTTAGCTACTCGTATGGCGTTTGAACCTCTCCAATTAAACTGCTGGTCCCCTGCACCATGACTTTGGTTTACAGACTCCGGCGTCAACGCCTCTAAGCCGATGCGTACTTGTTCGCCAACTGTCTTTCCACCAAAATTAAACGGAAATGCCATCTCGCCGTTCTAACTAATATCACTGAGTTTCCGTTGGCAGCTAATCGCCCATGTTAGATACCATATCCGTAATTTTAAAATCCCACCCGAAACAGAGTAATGATGTGCGCGGGAAGGAATAAAACATACCCAGTCCTGTAACCTATTTTGGAGAACAAAGCGATCACGGGTCAAAACAGTTACTGTATTTGTCGTATACGAATTGAAAGACGAGAGGTAAGGAACCGGCAAGGCGGGAAGCCTATTCTGCCCACAGGTTCAATGCGCTTCATTAGCTCTGCGGCTGTGCTGTGTGGCGCCCCCTGCCACGACCGGTTCCAGTGCCAGCCGACACGAAACGGTTGCGCGTGAAGGGGGAGGGGACGAAAGGGAGACGGGTAGGCGCGGCTAGCGCAGGAAGGTTTTGATAGCAACGGGGCGGCGGCGGGAGAGCGCGAAGGCGATTTAAATCTTAACTATCATCATTTCGTTCCGGCACAATGGCCATTTGGCGCATATATTAGCCAGTTTGCGTTATCATTATTCGATTCCGAGCGCGATCTTGCCAACGCGCCAGCAGAGCGAGGGAACGACGCGAACAGAGGTCAAGTCACGTGGTCTACCAACTGACCTACTGCCTGACTAGGGGGTCATCTCGAGCAGGGTTTGACTTTGAACACTGTTTCTACTCCTCTGGCAGTAATTAAGGAGCATGTTTACGCCAGCGACTTTCCAGCAGATTTATCCATTAACCAGACCACATACAGCCCACTGACTCTGCGGCCTATTGGTGTAAGCGTCGAGACCAAGGCTTCTGCTGCGGGAGCCGAACAAGGCCGCATTCAACTTACCTTATGGACAATCGCATGGTACAAGAGAGTCCAAGCATGGGTGGATAGCTGCGCCGATGATATCCGTCTTCCTGATGCCATGCCAGTTATCTTGGTTACTGAGCATGTATGGCATCTGGCTTTCGTCTGCAATAGGGGTGGCGAGGCATTTGAGCTGGTATATGAAATCTCGATCGGGAGCATTTCGAATCTGCGTGATTTATACAAGCTTCTGGCCGTATTGCGCATTTTGGGTCACTGGATAGATACTGAGCTCAGGCAATGGTTTGAGCGGTTGTTCCAAGTAGTTAGGTAGGCGCGCAGGTCTGTCCAGACAATCCCTTTAGAGTAGATTATTCCTCCCTACCAGGTTCGCAGCCCCTACTGTTAGGATAAGCGATAAGAAATGTAAGCTATACTTTGTCGCACCACCAGTGCTCCAGCGAATTAAGTTGCTAAGGTCTGTGTTTTTTTGTTTCTCTCTTTGACTCTGCATCCTCATAATGAGCTTTCGCCCTTGAAAAAAAAATGTTGGAAAAGGGGATGGCGCGGAATGTATTGTTAGAGGTGCCCAAGTTGGGGACGGATACACTTTTGTACCTAAACTGGAACTCGCGCACATGCGAGAAATAATAACTTTAGTCAGCAAAGCCTCGACCAGAAGTGCTCCATAATTGCTGTAACAATAATCTCGTCCCCATATTTCTTCGCGGTATTGGTTGCATTGAGACGGCGATCTGCTGAGGAGGCGATCGAGGGGCTGGGAAATCACCTTTCTCGTCCAGAAGGTTTCTGTTTCGACAGTGACGTAATGCGTGTCTGGGCGAGTCGCCTTTGGGCTAAAGTTCTGAAATGTCACCCTCCAAATTCGCCTGGCTGACTTTCATGCCAACATCACACTCCCGCATGGACGCAACAAAGATACGGGTCATCGGTTTGTTAGCATCGCCGCGTCGCTTCCCGTTGTCGTGGGTAGAAATATCAGGTTTGTGCAGATGTTAAAATTCGTGGAAGAACCTTACCGACGAGCGGACTATCGACCCGCCTTCGTCTCGCTTACTTGCGATTCACAGTGCGATTGGACACATTCTGCACCTATCAGGGGCGGGTGACTATATCGAGCATCTTCTTCATGATGGGTTGTAGTCAGTATTCCATAGTTAGGCAACCGGTCGAGGTGCAGGGCACCCTCAAAAACTTTACATGTCTTTTTCAATGGAAACATCCTTAAGCTTCGTCCAAGAATGGAGACAGACAAGCAACCGTTGCTAATCTAATCATTCGATGAAGCACAGGCAGCCGCGTCCATCTGCCTTTGCCCTTTCAAGGAACTCACATCAAACTTTGCTCAAGATTAACAAAAGATTGGTGGTGAAAAAAATATTTCTCTATCCTTAATTTCGTTAAACCCCAAGACGAAGTGTTCCGCAACCAGCTTTGTAGACCCGGACTTTTATTTCTTCCCACAAAGCTCCGACCCCCGGCGCAGTAGCAATGATGACTGAGAGCCTACGAAAGTCTCGAGCTACTGCAGTATAAACGTCGCTATCTGCTTTGGATCGTAAAAAGCAACGGGCTCAGCGCTGGCGCCGTGCCGTGTGATGAGAGATGCGTCATGCATGTCCCTGATCCTAAGCACACCGCCTCTCGTTCTATGTTTGCTTATGTACCGTAACTCACGGAACTCTTAGTAAGAAGCTGCTTGGCTTCGCGATTCAGTTTTGAAAAAGAAATAATAAAATCGCGCATGCACGTTTTTACAAGGTTCTTGCGATAAATGAAGAATTTTGCGGTCGTGTTTGCCCTTGCTTTTAGCAAACCATTAGCTAGGTTTATTTACAGGTGTGCTTGCTTTGCTCAGAGGTCATCTGTTTGCATGTGGAAAGTGACTTGGTTGGCAGTAGGGAAGAAGGTGAATTGCAGGGCCTTGATATACCTCTTAGTCCAGTCAGGGAGCCTGGCTAAACACGCAGCGAGCGGGGTGCATGTCTGTGGTTTTATAGCCACGACTTGCGAGCCCTTTATCGGCTTCTAAAATTGTCGTTGATAGGGCTGAGGGATCAACAATTCTCACGACTCATAACAGACGAAAAAAGCTACCTCAGGATGGATGCGTTCCCAGATCAGGTCCTGAAGGACTCGCTGAAAAGGTACGTTATTTAGCGCAACCGGTACTAAATGGTGAGATAAGTTAACAACAAGCTTCTCAAGCCTCCGCGTCAGTGGAGACTACTCCGATATGACGGTCGTCTGTGGCGACGATACGTATCACGTCCACAAGGCGGTCATTTGCCCGCGTTCAAAATACTTTGAAACTGTTCTCAAGGCGGGCATGCACGTAAGTGCACGCAATGTACAATACAAGACGTCGACAAGGTTTGGAGCTGACCCGCTTTCCAGGAGAGTCGCACATCCCACGTAGACCTGTCCGACCACAGCCCAGATCCGGTCAAATCACTCGCAACAATCAACCCGAGTCGGGTTGGCTGTGGCAAATGAGTAAAAAAAATAAAAAAAAGACAAAAAAGGTGAAACCAGTAGAAGCCAGGGAGCACTTTTCGCTCCTTCTGGACCTCTGGGTGCTTACATGCATGCTGTAAGCATGCAGCCACTACCTCTCTCTAGAACTAGTCTAGTCTGGAGATGATGTTGGCTGACTCCACTTCCGCTTGTCAGCCCCAGCGCGCGTTCGCTGAATTCCGGATAGCGGACCGTCTTCCTAGTGGGCAAGCGACTTGACCAGGGTATCCTGTAGTCGCGTTTGGCGGACCATGGCCGAGGTAGCCGCCAGCGCAGATGCGACAGAAAACCAAGCCGTTGTCCATCTCGGCGAAATCGCCAGTAGCCATGAGCTGTAGATGATCGCGATTGACGGTCTTGCTGGTCGGGTCCCATCCATTTTCGTTCCCAAAAGAATATCGACAATAATGTTGTGATACGTCCAGGCCTTATCAGCACCTTTCAGCTAGTAAGAGCTACGAACGCCTCGAGCTTAATCGCCACTCCTTTGGCTACACTCCCTTTATTATAACTGGACGCGCTGGCCCGCAGATATGATCTTAATGAGAGACATCCAGCTTGGAAATAACAGCTTCTGGACAATGAGACATAATTCCAGCTCCCCTAAAACCCCCAGCCATGTTATCTTTTGTCATGAAATTTTCATACGCGGCTGCAAACGCCAAAAAGAAATCGACCTTGCTGATGCTGTTAATGTGGGCCCGGATGAAGTTGTTAATTTCTGGGCCGTACGCCCGCTTCAGGATACCGAACACTCCGACGTCAAGTGGTTGGGTTAGGTGAGATGAATGAGCAGGCAGGCAAATTGGAATAATGTTGTGATCTTTGCAATAGCCTTTAAATTCAGGGGATTGGTGACTGCAGTGCCCATCGAATACTAACATCCGATATACGCCTTTAGTGCGCGATGTTGTATGATTGTCGAAATGCTGAACCCAATCGAGGCCAGTTTCGTTATTTATCCATCCATTGGGGGTGGCTTTAAGGCTCCACATATCTGGAAGACCGCCTTCTGTATACCAATTGGCCAAATGGTAAACGCATTTAACAATAAGATACGGGGGCATGTTGTAGCCGTCGCCACTAATGCAGTAGATTGGATTTGCGCAGTTCCGAAGGTAATTATATGTTACGGCCAGATCAGCAGGGCCACAAGGACAAGAAGCTACTAATGTATCAGGCGAAAAATTCCACCCCCAGCCACCGTGCCTTTTTTAACGAACCTTCTCAACGCTAAACAATTTTGGCTACGGAGACAAACTACGGCCCACAGGTACTTCCTATACAAGTATATACAGGATAATACTTGTCTTCAAGGTCCGTCCCCATCCATTTGCCACAACTGTGCGGGTGTGCGGATTTTTACACCTACCGGAGTAGGGCGGGACAAGTCACTCATCCTACCCCCGGGTAGGGTAGCACGGATGATATTGGCAGGGCACACAAATGTCACGTGATCTAAAGATAAGAACGAGCGATACTTTAGTATCACTAAGTATCAAGGAAGTCTATGAGGCAGCCTTGCGGATATAAAGCTTTTCAGGCATCACACCCTCTCCATGTTTCAGCGTGGGTGTAGTCGCTGGGCGAACCTTTATCAGCTCAATTCATCTGAGGAATGTTCTGAATTTCTGTGTCAATGCTCTGGTGCATCTGGGAGTTGTGCGATTCCAGAATCTGTCCTGCGGAGACATTGGAAGCACAGTTGGAGGTAATACGGCCGGTTAAAAGGAAAAGGGTGATTCCGGATCCAAACGAGCTCTTGGTTAGCAAACAGAACGTTATTGGATTGCAGGAAAATGATATAGAAGATTTGGAACCTTTAGCTGATGAAGAAGAGGTTAATGAACCGGAACAGCCTGAAAACGATTGTATTTTTGTGCGTTGATAGTCTTATATTTAAATCAGTTTATAAAAGTAGGCATTTTGTTATTAGATTCTCAGGGCGCCGAACAGGGGCACGCAACGTTATGACTTGGATTCTTGCAAATCAAAGTCGACCCCAGATCATGCCAAGCCTTTGGAAAAAGCTAAACAGAGAACCTTGGGGAACGAATCCCGCGTAGGCACATTGCCACCAGGCTGCAAATGAACCTGCGGGGTTGTCAGCCCATTCCCATAAAAATCTCTAATAGGCATTCTTACCAGCTACTGGCCCCAACAAGCTGAAGCCAAGGGCTGCCAATACTTCTTTTGCTATGGAGAACAGCATGCCCTGGAAGCAGGCGGCAAAGATGAAGAATATTCCCATTTAGCCGGGCGACAGCCGATATTTGCTAAAATCCTAAAGCTCAATTTTTCAGTTTGTGTTTTCGGGTTGACGATGAAATGAATAGCTAGCAAGCAGACAGTAATGAGGTATGATGGTTTTCGTAAGTAAACGGGAGGTGGATTAGGTACAGCGGCTAAATATTACTGGAACAATACCTAAAACGCGTAACCTACTGGCTTGGCGAAAGCACTCGTAGGATTAACATTAATTGAGACAGGATTGATGGTTTGAAAATAGTCTTGGCACCTAGTGAGCGCAAGTTTAATTTATACCTTGGCCAGATGGTTTGCGGCCACTGGTCGTAAAAAAGAGGTACACACTTACTATAAGAACTGTAATGGGACGCCGACAAACACCAATGTGGCAAGAGATGCGTATCAGTCATATGGAAGCTCGATTCAGAAATATTACTTTGCGGAGGTTCAAAATTTTGGCAAAAGCAAGACTGCAAAACCCTAGGTTGCCGTCCTTTTGGAAGGACAGGGCAAAAGAACAAGAACATCTGTTGCCAGCGTCGAAAGTTTGGTTGAAAAAGTGGAAACCCATCCTGAAGTTATGATGATTAAAATTATGCTTTTTATTGCAGGCTTCAAGCTGGCAAAACGACCAGCCCCTCCGCATTCTACAACTCAAGCTCGGACGACTTTCCTTAATGAACCTATATAATCGAAGGTGACGTAGGAGTGTAGGGGCTCTTACCAAAAGTGGTCGTCGTCTAAACAATCGTCCCACGCCACATCAACGATCTCGACTTGGTATAACTCATTCAACTCCATTAAAACGCGTTACAGGGAACAAACAGTAGCTTCTCACACTTTAATCCTAACACCTATGAATGGGTATATGGGGTTGGAGTTTAAATATAAATATAATTCGTACATGATCTCTTTGTATGTCTCGACAGCAGACGGCCTCATTTTCCCCAACTATCAACTATCTCTAATTTCGAAGATGAACGTGCCGAAGCAAAAGGGTAAAGACTCAAAGGAGGCGCAGGGAAGCGGAAATTCCACCATTATCTGCAGCTGCGGAAAATGCTTTACAGCAAAGTCTTCACTTGAGCAGCACTGGAGGGACTCGCCCAAGCACAAAGATGAGGTGCAGCCCAACGACTTTCTGAGGGTTGACCAGAGTAAGGCAAGTGCTCAGTACAGCATCACTGTTACTAGTTGCTGATCTTTGCTCTCCACTTCGGAATTGAGAAATTGTAAAACATTGCTAACTACTTCAAATTTCAGAACCAGATACGTGATTGTGACAAGGTAAAACCTTTTATCTAGGTTGGCGTTTGTCTTGAATAATTCCAGGATCATGGGCGCACGTATAGAAGTTAACTAACAACAATACGTAGGCTGTGAAAACGTCCAAGAAAGTTATCGCGGGGGATGACAGCGTTGAAACCAGTGAAAACGGGCCAAGAAAGAACCCAAACAAGCGACGTCAAGAACAAACAGCCAAACATGAAAACAGCAAAGCAAATCACTCGTGTGGTAGCGTTGGTGGTATAGCTTTCCTCCCACGTCGCCCTGGCGGCTACAATTCTAGCCCTGCGCATTTCCCGAGTTCTGGAAGCAGAAACCGCATGATTCCAACGAAGTCCTATGGCGGAGGTCGATGTCTGGTCGGAGGCTGTGGGTATTGTAGCCAATGTCTTGACGTAAACCATCTCTAAAAACGGGTTAGGATAACAGTGCTGTTACGTATGGATAAGGCAGCCTGCTGCAACAGGAAGCAAAAGCTTCGCCGATCAGATCTCTTTGTCCCCTATTTCACACTGCATGCACGCGCTAGCAGTGACTCACTGCATAGCCGTAACGCGCGCACATATATCCTGAGAACTAAACCATTTTCTGCTATCGCAACTGGCTGCAGATTGACAAAAGCCAGTACCATGTGGTTTTCCCAGACATGCTTTCTAACCATGCGGAGGAACTTCATATAAACCATATTGGCCCGCACAAAACATGGGACGAGGTGTACAATCTACTGGACAGCCGCCTCAACACTAATACGAACCATAACAAGCAGGCGCCATAATCTCTTTTTTAGATAGCAACCCGAATGCGGTGGCGATGGCGATCATGTAATTATCGGGCTAACCAATCTCGCATACCGGGAGCGATTTGTAGTGATAAGTATGGTGCCATTACCCTAAAGCACTCCAGACGAGGCGTTTTAGCGAATGCTATAAATTTTTGACAAGTGGGCTGTTTTTAACGTATAATGGTTAAACTTTGATTGAAGTCTCAAATGGGATGCGAAGATGGAGCCGTCCATGGTATATGAGTTAAATTATGGAACTTCGATAGTCAGTCTGGTCTGGAAGGTGGCGCGTAATGAATGTTGTTGAAAAGACTTTAAATCGGCTCGTCCGGCGCCGATTGAATTAAAATTTAGAGTTTTCCCTCTTACCACAGCAAAACAGTAGCTCGGACTTGAACTTGGCAATTAGAAAAGTTGAGGATTGATAAATTTGGGGTAAAATAGACTCTTACTAGCGAGAGTATGAGTGCCGACATTCCCGCTAACTTTAAGTTTACTAAGATTTGAAGGCAATACCGTCTGAAGTTACCAACCGGAAACAGGCCGGGATCGCTGCTGTCGGCAATTAGCGGTAGAATCCGTACACCTTAGGAAGCCTTTTTCCGGTCGGTGTAGGCGACGTACAGGTCGCTGGCGATGGTTTGCTTTACACACGCGGGTGACGGCAAGATATAAGAGAAGGCATAGAGAAAGCTGAGAATTTGCTCAAACATGTTTTGGCAGAATTGAAATTGGCAAAGGGTACGGTTACAAACTTCAGCGGGTGTCACGTCCTTATTCATAAGATAGAATTGATAGAATAGCAGCATTTCATCCTACGATAAAGTCACGAGACCGTTGTCCGCGGGGCTAATCTGTGTGCGCTTGTGGTGGGGTCTCTTGGTGCACTAGTTGCTGGCTTCTCGTACTTATGCTGCAAAGTCTCAATCGTGAAATGGGTATTGCATGTGTTGGCTGTAGTACTGCCAACGGGTCTTGTGGGTCCCTTGATGTTGAATAGTAAGTAACGCACACCAACGAACACGTGCAGGCAGATTTGATTGGGTAGGAGAGCCATGTATTGTTCTAGGTGGTGCTATCTAGGCTAAAGCGCGTGTCAGCGCTTTTATCGCGCTCCTAGCGCTGACTAAGCTTTGATGGTCATGTGATACCGAGCTTCTACTGATTACCTAATGCAACAGTAAGCGAATCACACCCACCAGCACAAAAACAAGGTATACCAGCAGCAAGCCGACCGAGATGAGTGCGTCACGGATCATTCCATTTCGCAGGCGGTCGATGACCTGGTACACAGCCGCAGAGATCTCATCGGTCGTTACAGTGGATGGGCTTGAGAGAAACGAAGTCATGCTCGAATCGCCCAAGATGGATTGCTGCGCCCCAGAGCTGAACAAATCTCGGGGGAAGAGCGGGAAGGAAAAATGTGCTTGTTCGTTGACCCACTTTATTCCGTTTTCGACCGCCTCGATCTTGAGCCCCAGCAGACATCGAACCACGTCCTTGACGACTTTATGCAGTACAATCACACCCGTATTCATCATCGGTTGTCTCCTCATCATCCTCCCATCCACTGTAATTGGGGTCTGTCAGCGGCCACTTGTCTAGCGCCAAACGCTGCTTATACGTCAGGGAGTAGGTAGTTTCGAAGGCTTCTCGGACCATCTTGCGTGCCCTGTACCAGAAAACGCGGCTATGCGACACTACGTAATTGACCGCATTGTAGGCGATGTCTCGGTCTTGTGTTGAAAGTTCCGGTGATGAAGCTGACGAAAATTGTGACGAGGATCCGTTTTTGAGTAGAAGATAGACGAAGCGGAATGCAGCGCTACGGACCACTGCTTTTCTGCTCCTGATCACTAGTCGTTCCTCAGGGTCATAGTCATCCGACTACACCTTTAGTAACTTGATGGTATCTCGGAGATTAAGGCCTTGACAAACATCAATGCCAAGGTCATCAAGAATCTCGCAAAGGGTACGGTAGTCGCCAAGTTGATGTGGCATACGTCTGAAAAGGTTCCGCAGTCCATGGTGGACACTGTAATTGATTGCCTCAAAGAACGGAATGTGCTCATGAATTGAAAGTGCCTTCTTTGACCTCGGTGACTGGGATACCATTAACCTTTTGAAAAAGGGGATGGTATTTGGGTCAACGAGATACTGCTTCCCTTCCACGATCACCGTTATGACGTTCTTGCCATCAGATGTCATGCCCGGGGTCTTGAGAGGGGCCAAATCCTTCGTTTCTGTCGTCGAGCTCCATTTGATGTAAAGATCGTCCGGTAGCATCCTCCCTGCACAACTTTTGTACAGGGAAAGTTGGCTCTCTTCTGCGTTGTATTCAACCCGAACAGAACCATCAAAGTCTCTGGCAACTTCGAGGATCTTTGAAATCACCGCCACGAGCTTCTTCAAAGTGCGTTCCTTATCTTTCTCCCATGTCTTCATCTTTTCAGCTACATCCTCAACAGCCGAGGGCTGAAAGAGGCCACCAGTGTGGTAAGCTCGCACAAGCTTCGTTGTTTGCGATGTCCAAAGTTGTGGCATAATATCTTGGATGAGTAACGGCTTGTGGGCGACTCGGGTCTTAATCTCTAGGCATTGCTCTGACGAGATTGTTTCTCCCTGCATCACCACCTCCAGCTTCGATCCTGGCCATGTATATGACACTGGTGACGCCTCCGGCGATGCTTTTGACAGTTGCAACGAAGACAACTCGTGGGCAAGGGTGATTTTTGCATCTCTTTCACCAGCGGGAGAGACATAACCGTCAACCTCATATCTGACGAGTAACTTACAATCACGACTATATGGCCTTCCGTCTTGCAGAGGTCGAAGCATGGGTTGCGCACCGGCACCACCTGGATCCTTTTTCCAAGTGGCGAGACATAACCACCTTCATCCTTCTCAACGTACTGAAATGCCAGTGTGGGACTGTTAGTATTGGAAAACAAGAGCAAAGTCTCAACACCTACCCGGCTCTGTCCAAATTTTGGGCACCGTCTTATACCAATCAACGCATTGGTCTACTGCGTACCATCGATTGGATTGCTGCATCTGTGCTGTACTTTTATAATCGAAGCATTTTCGACGCCTGATCACGGCAAAAACCAGCATCAAAACTCTCCAGAACTTTAGCCAGCGGCCCGTACCCTTCCTCGACGGGCGCCCTGTGAGTAAACAAGTATTTAGCGCCTTCCAACATGGCGTGTTGTCCTTATCGAATTGTCTTTCCGGGTCCTGACGACGGCGAAGTGGCGACCAAACGCGATGCAATGCTCACTGGTCACCCTATTCGATATGGTGTCCAGAAGCGGAAAAAACGAGGATTGCGAGATTGGTGGCACTTGAGTGCAACCGCAAGTTATACCAGTAAGCGTTTCTAATTCAATAGTCCAGGAAAATCGCACAACCTAACGATAATATCAGGAGCTGGCATTGAGTAAAACCGTGGCGACTTCCTAGAAGTACAAGGTGATTCCGAGAGTCACTGGATCGCCATCCTACTCGAAGTGCGCCAAACCTATTTGCGGGTTTGTTGGATGTATCGGCCCAGCGAACTGCCCACTGAAGTCCCAGAATCAAAAAAGGGGAATACTAGACTTTACAAGTCAAATCACAGCACGCCAAGCGATAATCCAGTATGGAAATTCAGCTAACAATGTTAAGAATAGTGGACATTATCGACGCCTCGAGCGTTGCATCAAGAGCAGTACTCGTAACGGAACCTTCATCGTACTACTGCTTCAAGAGGCGAAGAATATTTTATCTTATTAAGCGTACAAGTACCTTGCGACGGAAAATTCAAGGTGGTACAACCCATGCCAGCCTCAAATAGCACCGGGGCTTCATCCCTTAACGATAAATCTTGTGCATACCAGCCCAGTTGGACATCCGTCAACTATTTTTACCAATAGTGAAGAGCATATGTTTTGGCAGTTATCCTTCAGATGGTGGAAGGTAAAAAAATATGCCCTGTGTCTCACTTGGACCTTGTTTTTACTACAGTCCTGAAGCGCCTCCATCAACTATGTCGTCAGCGATTTTCAACTGAACATAATAACTTGCAAGGTGTAAGTGAGGTGCTCAGTTATCAAAAGCTGCATCCGACTTGGGTGCCATCTCCATGCTCGTCTTCGGTGCGGAAGAAGCACAAAACCCTGTTTTGGGACCTTGATCGTCATCTGGAAGAAACGGTTCTCCGCGACCTGGAGACCAGACTCGCCGTTCGGCAACCGGCTCACATGGATTCTACTGCAGGGCCCTCCTTGACGACTACTGGAACGTTTTCATCATTGTCATCAGCCATGGAGCTGCCGATTCGATCTGAATTGTTGGAAGATCAGAAACTATCCTCAGATACCGGAATAATTACAGACACGATATTGTAAACGCTGTTTACTGGTATGGCAGACATCCTAAACAATGTGTTACAAAGACCTCCTCAGGCTAACTTTCCGTTTTTATGAGGCCAAACGTAGCTGCAGGCAGTTCTAGGCTTTCTCAAATTTTAATCTGGACTCTCTTTATGTTTGGGCACCTCGCTTACAAGTTGCAGGGACATTTTAAGGACCCGGGATCGCCGCCGTAATCTCCCACCCCCAACAGGCAACTGTCTGCGAGGTATCTGAACCAGTTGCGTATGTGATCAAAAGTAAGGTCGGTTGGAATTACTGGCCCTTGGTTTTAAGCAGATGTGACGAAGAAAGTTGATGCTGGCCTTCAGCGGTGCGTTTTGTGACGGACTGTCACTTGAATCTGTTATTGCAATTCGACCGCTGATTCTCGTAGCTCATCAACTGGGTCTCTCTTTCTTCCATTCTTTTTGTCTCCTCAAATCTTTTCAGGTTACCGTGCCTAGTTTCTGCTCTACCTTGTCATTCTCTATACCAATATTCCGGATTTACATCATTTTCTCGCTTGAGTTTACTACCCTGCTGGCCACGTAGAAGATACCCCCGTGATTTGACGCCACGTCTCATGGGCTCCATAAATAACGGTCGGCCTAAAGGGCATTGTTGCCTAGCACAGAGCAACTAGCCTCATGCCAGGGTGCCTGCAGGCTGCCCTCCCTGGGAGTGACCACAGTTTTTCACAGACATCGAGCGCGAAGGCTTGCCACAAGCCGCATTCTATTTCAACCCCACCCCAGCTGATCATTGTTCCCCCTGCTCGTTTTACTATGGTTGTTGTCTTCCGAATACACTTTACCGCACTCTAAAGAGCGGTGTGACGATGACACAGCAATCTGTGATTTCATGTTCACTAAGCATGGAAGTAGAATCTCATTTTGACCGGATGATTGAGGTAGCATTCCGATACCCTGCCGGGAAGGTTCGTGCCGGCCTACTTTGGAAAGATGCGGTGTCGGCTGCCAGGGCACAGTGATTTCAAACGCTTTTTTCCGGGTCGTTTGTGTCCCAGACTGTGAGAGATTCCAAGCTTCTGTGTTATAAAAAGGCATGGTTCAGCCCGTTACAAATGTTAAGTTCTTCCATCCTCTCGACCAGTGTGGTTTATAACCAGTTAGGTTTCCTCAAGGGCCTAACTTGACCTCATTACCCAGTCAACATCATATATAACATCTACCAACTTAGCTATTATTCAACTCTTACTTCATACAAACCTTTGATATCCTACCTCGAAGGACATTTCATCACAGAAGTGTCAAAATAATCTACCATTTCACGTAAGGAACCTTCTCAGTAAAAGTTCTTTGCATAGCATCTAATTTGGAGAATATTTTGGCTAATATTGATTGTTTTTTGTTGGAGTAGCCACGCAAGAAAAAATGGAAAACAGTTACAGTATACAAAAATGTCTTTCATGCGGAAAAGTATGCTCTTACTGTACCAACGGGGTTAAGGACGGGGGAGATTGCAAAAAATGCCGCGGAACTGGGTTTACTTCAGAAACAAAGGACAAAAAGTGCCAAGGTGATTGTGGTGGGTTGGGGTACATTTTTTCGTCCAAGTAAACTTTGCCTTCGGGCAATCGGAACGAGAATTCATTATGGGTTTTAGAGGCCATGAGAAGCTTGCAGAGAATAGATATGAAGGACAAAGAGCCGCAATGCAATTGTGGAGGGATTCCAGACTATATGATACATATGAACAAGCTGAATAGCTTTGCAGATCTGTCGGTATCGAAGTTGAGCAGGCTGGAAGGCGTAGGAAGTTGTGGCGGCAGGAAACCTCGGCGGTTTGGCGAGGAGATAAATCGCCCATGCTACGGTATATGGAAAAAGGCCGGCAGAGGTAAACTCTGCGATAAATACGGGAGGCGGTTGACAGTATAACCCACTGCTCCTCATACGTGCAGCCTTTTTGAGCTGCGACGTGCCTGATTCCTCTGGCGCCCGAGTTCCTTTGGTCTGCCATTAAAGTGCTTGGCAGGCTGGCCTTGGCGAATGCCTGTGCCGCTGGAAGGTGTGAGATCTGTCGGCCGCACCAGGGAATCCCGGGAAACAACCGGGCTGACGAGCTGGCCAAGACCGGCTCCGCCAGATCGCCGGACCCAGACCCGAGGGCTTAGCAAACCACATATAGCGGCGCCAGTACGGTTCTCAGAGCCATTGTTTCCAATATAGAGAAGGGTCGGTGGCGCAAAAAGCTCTGTGAAGGTCCCCCGCATATAGGAAATGGAAACTTCAATACCCACCGAGAAAGGAGCCCGAGGAACTGCGTCTGCCAAGACCCCTACTGGGCCACTATCTGGCCATGAGGACCAGCCATGGCGATTTCAAAGCCTACCATGACCGTTTTAACCACCAGGATGCAAACACATCGTGTGCCTGGTGCTGGAAGCGGACCTCCCCTGAGCACCCGGTGCACTGCCGCTATTCGCGGGCGGTGTGGAGAAACTGGCCGTGGCCTGATAACGACCGGCCGGCCGGGCCGCCAGACCGCGCCCAACGCCGCAAATTCTTCCAGAAAAGTTTTGGGCAACCGAAAGGCTTTCATGCGTTTTTGATAGCCACCAATTATTTCAGCGCCCGCCCCAGAGCGGCCTGCCAGCGCCCCGCGCGCCACGAACGCACTTTACGCCTAGGGACACCGATCGTAAGCGACTCGACCTCTGACGAGGAATAGACTTATTGCCTTCTCATCCATACTTTACGGCACCAGCCGTCAGACGAAACCTCCGTGCACCGTAGGCACGGGGTCGCGTCAGTGAACTAACCCCCTAAGCAGGACCGGGCCCGAACCCGGTCAGGCACGATCCGCCTCTGCCATCCTTGTTTTCTCCCTGTGTAAATAAAGAAGATAGAACGGGCGCCGAGATACCCCTCGGGAGGCTGCTAACGGGCGGCTAAAAAGCCGGGCCGAG
Source organism: Pyricularia pennisetigena (assembly GCF_004337985.1). Classification (NCBI taxonomy): domain Eukaryota; kingdom Fungi; phylum Ascomycota; class Sordariomycetes; order Magnaporthales; family Pyriculariaceae; genus Pyricularia; species Pyricularia pennisetigena. The sequence continues at coordinate 682,151 of NW_021940924.1, read as the reverse complement.
CCCGGCGTTAAATAATAATACTACTACTACTACTACTAAATCACAAATCCAAGTTGCAGTGTTGGTGGCGGCTGCTGTTTTAGGGGGCCAGGGTGCAAGAAAGGCTCCGTGCTGGGGGCCCATCCAGAAACGACAACACTTGCACCAGATTTGCCACTGAAAGCAGCCTCCGTTGTAGGCCGTCGACGATTCTATCACCGATGGTCCGCAGCTTACACTTGCAAGGCTCTTTGCCCTGGTGGCGTGGTCGGGGGGGTTACCATCAGCAAACGGGGGCACGGGCCCAGGGATAGGGTTGCCACAACCGGGATTTGTGACTGTTGTCACAAATCGTATGTAATTTTGTGAAGATAATTTCTGGGAAACCGTTATTTTCCGCGTTATTTATATTTGCGTTGTTATTCTCGAGTATAAAAGGGCTTCGAAGTGATTTAGCCAACTTTACCGGCCATAACCCAGTTGTACGCCACCCAGATTGGATAGTTTTTGCAATAAACGCTTTAAATCTGGCTTTTTGATAACAGTAAAAAGTTTCGCTTTCCAATAACTGTCGAACAGCGAAAATGGCTCACAAATCCAAGCTGACGTCGATAAGCTTCTTTGAACGGCCCAAAAACAGATGAAAGACTCGAATTTCATACGCTAAACAGCATATTATGCAGAGCTGAGGTTGACGGCGCTTGCCGACAGGTATGGCACATCACCAGTGAAAAATGGGCCAAAACCTCCAAGTTATAGAAGTAATGATTTTGCTGGCATACAGGCAAGGAGCGCCTTGCGGCTCGTTCAGTTTGGTTTTCGCTTATGCTCACCTAGTAGTACTCTTGATTTACTTGCACCTTTTCCCACATTGTAAATCCTGGTGTGATTCATGTGGAAATGAATGGAAAGAGCCGCTGGTCCTAAAAAACAAATTATGACAGTTGAGTGTCGAACTATGTTTGCAGTTAAGTGATGTACCTGAGAGTAATACGGACAGACTCTTCCGGAGGGCTGACTTGCATCCATCATCAAACACCTTATTACAGTTCTTTACTACATTCCAAATGGAAGCAAACGACAAGAGTTGAGCTAATTTGTCTACTTCCAAATCTGACCGGGCCAAAAGGCTGCTATGCTTCCAAGTTTGTCATACCGGCTTTCAGCGACAGGTAGGCTAATTAAGCCACTAGGGTCACAGGCCGCAATATTTACTTACCCCTGCATACGGAATACCATCCGGTTCTCCGTCAAGCTATGCCTCATCCAATGCCAATCGGCAGCGGCGGTACTTATTGCGTTCGCTCACTACGCATACAAGTCGGGCGCATGCCAGTTGAAACTGCAATCGGCCTCAAAACAGGCCTAGCCACGATCAAAAAAGAAGGCACACTGATTGACCGGTGCGAGGCTGTGATATGACGTAGCTTCTTTGGAAACCTTGTCTTGGAATCCTTACGGATCATCGATATCATCATCAATGTGGTTGAAGAATCAGGGGTGAATTTAATGCTGACTTTTCTGCGGGAACCTTTTGACCGGCTCGTTCCTATTGGCCTTCAACTCCATGGAGCATTCCGGCACTCAATTTGAATATGTTCCTCTCGATCTGCGCTTGGCAAGATTCTTCGCCCTCCTTGCTTTGCGAATGCGGTGTAGGTTGCCAAAAGGACGTCATGCAGTGTTTCAGGGGTATTTTCTCTTGACACAATTCTGCACTAAGTAAATGGGCGAAAGAACCTGCTTTGGCAATGCGCTGTAAAAGTATGACCAGTTTTAACGCAATTCACACCCCAGCGCCGTGATACCTTTCACAGGAATTCAACCCTTGCACAGCCGTGTTGGCAAACCATGACAAACAAAGGCAACCACCAACGATCTAATCTGGCCCGAGCGGCTTCAAGACCCGGTCTTGACTCGCGGCTGATTGGTCTCAAAAAGATCCCAGGGAGAGGCCGGACGCGTTCCCCGAGTGTTTGTGCTCGGCCTCCCCGAGATTACGTTGCCGTTTCTGGTTTCTTTCATGTAGAGAGTGCAAGCCAAGAATGAAATTTCTGCTTTCAGTCATCATTCCCAACAGCTTGGGCGCAGTCTTTGGAGAGGTTGACTCATAGTAGCGCATTTTTTTTGGTTGCCTGGTTCTTAGAATGATGTTCAAGAATTGGAAAATTTATGGATGCGCTGCAGGGAAATGTCAAAAAGTATTCAAGATCCCAGGCATCTAATTACTGCAATTCAGTCTGTACCATCCCAGCCGCTCTTTACCCATAACAGCCATTGTCAGGCTTGTATTTAATTTTATCAAAGTTCTTTCATTTGCAGCTCTACGAGGTGGGGAGCTATGTCCCAGCCCGATGGACTGCAGCAGAACCTTCTGCCCGCCAGTATGGAGCCATATTTCTCCAAAGAATATATATCTCACGGACAGGTCTAACATCAGTGGACATCTTAGAGCGCACAGCCCTGCCATCAGCGCGGCGTGGACAAACCGATAGTAAGCTTCAATTTCTCCAAGCCTGTCGCAAATCTATCTGACCCTGTTTTCAAAGAAGTTAGACATTTGGATAATGTAGCGGAAGCACCCGCTTCCGTGGATACCGCGAGTAAAACTTCTCAGAGGACTGCCGCACCAAAGAGAAAGCGCAAGGCGCCTGATCAGTTGCCACTCGACTCAATACGCAACAAGATGGGCTCAATATCCGCATCTAACCTTGAAGACACGACTATCGACACGCAGGCGTTGGAAATGAAGCAATTTTCGCAGGTTTGGGAAGCGATACTTGTGAAAATGACCTCGCAGCAACTCGATTTCCGTCATGATCTAATGGCAGAGTTTCAGCTACAACGTCAAGAGGAGCGCGCAATGGCTGAGTTGAGGCTGGCGTACGAGGGTGTGAAACAACAGTTACAGAAGAAAGCCCTGGAGGTGATCGAGCTACAGAAGAAGCTCGATTGGTAGTAGTAGTAGTAGTAGTAGTAGTAGTAGTAGTAGTAGTAGTAGTAGTAGTAGTAGTAGTAGTAGTAGTAGTAGTAGTAGTAGTAGTAGTAGTAGTAGTATCTATTAACGCCGGGCCGCGCGGAGCGCCGGTAACGCCGGTTCTGGTGTAGACAGGGTTTTAAATATCAAAAGGGGTTTTCCGATGGGGGTGATTTGGATTTTACGGATCAGCCGTCTTTCCGAACGATCGATATCATCCGGCACGCCTTGGGCTGGCCTAGACGACGTGATAGGAAGGATGCTGGCTTGCAAGCCATACCACGTCCATCTATCCCGGTGTGGTCACATCGCATCTGTTGCATTCGGCAGGATTACGAACCGGGTTAGCGCACCCTTGATAAGAAAGCGCTGTGCTATCGTGTGGTACGTGGGGTCGGGGCTTTTCCACAGTGCATTTGTTATGCCTGACACCTAATTTGTACTGGACTGCCCTATCCCCACCTCAGCCATTTGCAAAGGCTGGCTAGTAACGGTGTGATGAGTTGGTGGGCCCACTTCGCAACTTCACAGGTTCCCTATGTACACCCCCCCACAGGATGCCCAACATTGACTGCCCAGACGTCTCATTGACTGCACGATTAATGTGCACATCTGCAAAATCTCGATTTATTTATGACATTGACCGGATAACTTCGCTATCCCTCATCCAGGTGCGTTTTTGTACGTGCTGTTATTATTTTCCCCATTGCTTTCTTGATGCTTCTTGCTGGCCTCGGCCCTCAATCTCCCAATGACGGGGAGGCAGATAGAAATGAGGGAAATGTTGCCGGATACTTGGTGCAGAAACATGCCAGCATTGTAGTCTGACAACACCTGCGTCGACACAAGGCTACCAACCGTGATGGGTATGCAACTACTTTCATTAGTGTCAAATAAATACTAATCAAGAGTCTTTGCTTACCAAAACTTCAAGGCCAACATCGGCCGGAAACCTCTCGGAAGCTTGTGCATCCGTAGCCAAAGACACACCAAAACAAGAATGCCCAAGTCTATGAGAATGCTTATAATGACGCATGTGAGGTGTAATGTTCTCTGTCTCTGGTCTATGAAGACTGTTGAAGGCGGGCCTACACAGATCCAAGCGATCGTCAATCCGGCTATATCCAAAGTGATTAAGACCAGCAAAATATCCGAGCACCAATGAAGTCGAGGATAGAGAGAAGATCGTGGGCTCAGAAAATCGATCGTAGGGTTGCTAGAGCTAACCACGTTAAGTCGTAGGACGTTGAGTTGTGTAAAGAAAAGGCAGATCGAGGCATTTGTGAAGGCCGTTGCTAGCACTGTGAGCAGAGACCCCCAGTACCAGCACTAGAAGACGTCAGTACAAGTAATCTATGTGAGTGTGGGTTGTTTACCTTTTCAGTAAGTTGAAAGTTTAATCCCATGATTTGCAGGCACCATTGAGCACAGGATAATGATGACTGCGCGAATATCAACAGTGTTCCGAAACAAGCAAGGTAGTGAGAAAGGACGTTGACTAGAAGCAGCGTTCGAAGCCTCCAGGAACGTAAAAGCCGCGGTGCAACAAAATAAAGCATAAGGAGAGTAAGGAGGATCGTGAAGATGAATAAGAAGCCCAACAATAAGGAAAGGGCTTCCTGTGGCACGGTTGATCTCGTCCAGGATGCCATGTTGAGATGATGGTCAAAAGCAAACAGCTTCCAGAAAGTGGAGGGCGGGTATCGTTCTAATAAGGAACCCGAACCCCGGAACAATATCCTGGCCCTGGCAGATACCTAAGTCGTAGAAAGTAACGATGGCATGGGTTCTAAATGCGGGATCCATAGGTATCGTGCCCTGATGGAAGCACCAGTTTCCAGATCGCTGATTCCATCGGCCCTTTGGCCGTTCTCAAGCTATACGAATGGAGCAAATGACAGTAGCATACGATTGACAAGACTACAGAATTTGGCCAACGTCAACCTGTATTCTTGAACGCGTCGGCCAGTCCCTCGGAGAATCCACTTTAAGGATTTCTGATCGTCTCTTGCATGAGCTACCTAATTTCCATTGTTTTATCAAAGTTACTGGGCTATACAAAGCTCTGGCGCCATGTGTAATATTCCAGCAAGGCATGACTGGTGAACCAAAACCTAGCACTGGCCCCCTGCGCATCCCGTTCGCTTTCTGGAAAGGGAAAAAGTTGCCGCTCCCCATCAAGCAGTACTACGCTGTGATTTTCTAGGTCAGGAAAGGATACGCAACCGGAGAGAGCTCATCTGCCCGGAGGTTCAAGCGACTCTTCCGAACAATACTCGATCCGCCCCTTATGCAGATCCGACTACAACAGCGGCTACCTCGAGACCCTCGGCTTTCTCACCGAAGTCGGTGAGGTCTCCCGCGGACAGCTTGAAGAGTGTTTTGATCAAATGGCACAGCGGAAGGACACATACTACAATGTCGTGATTGAAGACACCACGACCAAAAAGGTCGTTGCTACGGGGACCGTGGTTGTCGAACTTAAGTTGTAAGCATATCACGAAGTTCCCGTTGCCGTTTTATAATCTTCTTCGCTCGGCAACTTACCCTTCTCCAGCATTCACGGCATCAGCAAGGCCGCCCATCTTGAAGACGTTGTGGTAGCCGAGGAATACCAGAAGATGGGCCTTGGCTTGCATATTCACAGGGCTAGAGACTTCATCGTGATGAAGACCGGCTGCTACAAAGGAGTGCTGGACTGCTGTGACTACAACGTCGGCTTTCATAAGAAGGCCGGCTACGAGGAGTGTGGTGTGCACATGAAGAAGCGCTATGATGGAGTCCCTGTTAAGGCTTTCCTGCCTCCTTCATCTCAAGTTGTTCAGAAGGGAAGCGAAAAACAATTGTGTTAGGATAGCAAAAGGAAGCAGAAGCTCTGGAATAGCGGTTGGAAAAGCTTATAAATGCAGGTGAGAGGAGGATGGGGATCCAGCTGTAGCCAACCATCAGATAAGTTACTGAGAGGAGGTCACCTCAAGATACGCGCCCCACGCTCAGGGTGCGGGGTGACCTCTCTTAATAGGTAACACAGGACCCATAGGGTGGGCCTAACAGGTGTCATAAAATGCTCTCAACAGAGAAAGGAGTCACTAAATATAAGCACGATCACCACAACTATTGCGAAGACTGCGATAGAACCTTTTGCAGCCGCACCAGTTTGTGCATGGCTATCTTATCACACGGCGTATCAGGCATGGAATTTGCTGCATATATACATCGTGGGGCTGCATGACTCTCGACATCGCGACCGAGTTCTCGCTAACTATGATGTGCATCGGAGTGCGGCACAGTTGGTTGATATTGTCGCGATCCGACAGGCCACCGGCGTCCAAATGACCCAAACCTAGGGCGCTGCCAATCAATTTGTGCAGCAGGACCCGGACTTCAAATTGGAAATCCTTTAGTAAAGTATCAGCCCGGTATTGCCAAGAACGGTCTAAAAAAGGAGCTGGAACCCCTCTCCCCCGCAACGTCAGAGTGCAAAACCTAACGTGCGCCCATCGGTCGGAACTATCGAGGGCGATCAACCTTTGTAACCAATGGGCTTTCAACCAGTTAAGCAGAGAACTACTTCAGCCAATGGCTCTGCGTAAGCGTGCTCACGTCTCCAGGTCGGCGCTTGTCACTCTTCCACCTCACATCCGTGTTCCGGGGGTTTAGGCGGCAACGGGTTGGCTGTGTTGTTACTGGCTGGTGCTGCGTATCCCTGCACGGTTGGCAGAGTGCCTAGCAGCCAACGTTAAGAGGTGCATACGTTTTCAACTTATCATAAATGGTAAAATCCAACCCCCTGCTGCAGATACGAGGGCCTCGGAGGCCCTACGGTCAAATTGCAACCAACATTAACCAATTCCTGTAACCGGTGTGATTATACCTGAGCCCATATTTAATTCGGCCAGGGTTTCAGAATTACAAGGGCCTTAGCGCCCGCCAAGCCCAACTTTTGACGACTGTCAGAAGTTGGGCTTGGCGGCCGCCGACGGTCTTAAAATCTTCCCCCTCCAACAAGACTGGTAAACGCCCCGTTACTCATCTCTATCTGCAGCTCTTAACAAGATGGAGCACAACGTCGACGAGCACCAGTTGGATGACCCTGCGATTGCCGACAGCCTATTCAATACGCAGGCTGTTAAGCGGTTCCAAGATCTTATCATTGCCTGGAGAAAATATAACGATGGCCGGCCTAACTTCAAGGTCGATGGAGAAAAGTCTCTCGATACAGTTGCAGAAACCTTCAAACTTGGTCTGAAACTCGACCAAGCCTCAGCGATTCGAGTCCTACTTTCCTATTTAAGCTTCATACAGGCCGACGAACAGCTCACCAATCTAACGCCAAGCAGGCGGAAGACCCGACCTGAACCTTTGCTTCGGCAGGCCTACGCAGCTCTCAAATTGAGGCCGGATGAACTCAAATTTTCCTCTTTTCAAAGTCGCCTATCTAGAGCCCGTTCACTTAACAGCCTCAAGGGTCTCATTGCCTTTCTCCCATTTACCGAACGTGGCAAAGTCGGTGTTCGGCGTTTCGAAAGTTCAAATCCTTCGCTTCAGTCTTATATTGAAGCCCACACTCATTACCAGGAACTTTTGCAAGCGGGAAACGAATTTATCGACTCGATTCTATTAAATGTTGAACTTCCTAAAAGAATTTGGGAAGACCACTCTTTCGGACAGGATTTACCCTTAGAGAATCAAATCCGACTACTCAGAGTCAAGGCTCCAGATCTGCCCTCTGAATATGAGCTGGACGAGCATGGACACATCGTCACCGTCCAGCCCATCATCCCGCCCACGCCACCACCAGGACCAACTCCGCCTTTGGCCACAGATGGCCATGCCAGCACCGGTAACTGTGCAAATGGTGGGTCATCCCGCCAACAATCCAGGTCGACCCCAGACGAGCCGAAGCGCAAAACTCCATTACCCTCTTCTCCACCTTCGGTTACAGCATCAAGCGGCCATGTCGGCACTGGCGCCTACACGACCGGATCGACGGCATCACAACATTCGCTGTCCCCTCCTCTTCTCCCGTCGCCGCCGCCGTCTGAATTTCGGCCATCCAAAAGAGGAGCCCAATTGATCCCTAAGTCAGCTTTCGGATACCGGCAGACAGATACCAATGCTCTCAAATCGACATCCGCAAACCCCCACTCGAATGGCAGAAATCCGTTACACTCCGCCGGACGAACCTCGGCAGCTTCCTCTGGCGGAGACGCCACCATCGAACAGATATCACCATCGAAAGCCCCCTCTCGCGATGGCGTGGCCGGAACGAATACCGGTGTCTCGACTGCCGACTCCAGCTTCAGCCAGAAGCGACCGTCCAGCCTAGGCTCGTCGGCGAAGAAGCAGAAACTAAGTCATTCAGAAACATCAATCTCCGTGGTAAAGATATCCCCCTGGCTAAATGATGCACTATCACCGTCGTCCATGGCCCGACTTAAACCAGGTCAACAGCTTAACGATGCCATAGTCAACGCATATATGCTCATTTTAGCCCAGCGACATGGGACTTGTTTTGTTAACAGTCACTTCCTCAATCGCCACTTGACGTCCGTATGGAAGGCCGAACATGGGGATCCCTTGGACACTGACCTGGCCTTGATGCCTGTCGAAGAGAATTACCACTGGTACCTTCTGGCCATGTACAAGCGACCTCCTAGCACTAAAGCCTCTGCTCAAGACGATCGGGTTATCTGTTTTCTCGACTCTTTGCCATCCTCACGGTCGTATGACTCTGCTTTCACCCAATGGGAAAAGCATCTCAAGTCTCTCGGGAACTGTGGATATATACATAGAAAATCGGTCAAAGTCCCTCGGCAAGATAACAGGGTTGACTGCGGAGTCTTCAACCTTGCGTTCGCCCAAAAGATCCTCGAGAATCCTCAGCAGTTCGCTGATGCTGTTGAAAAAGGGACAGCCCTGGACTGGGAGATCAACGCCGACATATTTCGCGAGTCCATACGAGCTACCCTCATATCAGCAAACAACGGCTCCACGCCTCTTGTTCCTCCAACCGAGACTGTGGAAGGCGACGATCTGTTTATGGACAGCGTGGAGGTAGGCTCCGCCTGCCTTGCCACTAATCCTCTTGTGTGGAGGCCAGCCACGATCGCGCCCTCTGCCACGGACAGAGACGCCGTAGCAAACTATATGACAGTTGATGATGAGACCTTACAGGACTACATCGAGCTCACTGAGGCGGCCAGCAACGAGACAGACCCGGGGAACCGAACTATCACCGCACCGGCGGTCGGCAGGCCCACTGCTCTTAGTAATGCCACAAACAGGGTCGTGGAAGGCGAGGATGACATCATGCTTGACGCTGGACGCGACGTCGGGAATCCGGGTGCGGCTTCGGTCTGCCACGACCCAGACCTTCATTTGACCGATAACACTCCAGGTAATGATGGCGTGTTCGAGGCCGCGCATGACGATATCCGTGATAATGAGACGACACCGATAGACACGCCTGGTTCTGCACTATCTCGAACAAGAGCTGTACGTGGTGATGGGGATATTGATGTTCTTTTTCGTAAGTCAAATCATTCCCGCATCTGCACGAGAGCAATTACTAACTAGCGTCAAGAGGGGACTGTGCATATTGAGAGCGACAACCCCCAGGTGCCCTGCTTGCCACCGATGTCTCCTCGATCTATACTACCATTAGCACCAGCTTCTTCTGTGGAGTCATTAAGATCAATCTCGCCTCATGCCCGGATTGGCTCGGCCGCTGTGTCAGACGAGGAACAATGCATCGGAGCTATACTCAGTAAGTTATCGGCTCCCTCCTACAAGGCGTACAAACAGCCAACTGACATGGTGCTGAGATGGGATGAGTAACCTTCAAGCTTACAACTCACCCCTTGCCGACACTTCTGAGTTCAGGAAATTCCAACATCTGCTTCAGAAACACCGTATTGGACATGCTTTACCGGCGACCGACCGTGGCTGGGCGCCATTACTAACCTTCCAAAGTTTCCCTCGCGATCTCATGGAAACGGGCTGTAACATGCAACTTCCCTGGAATCCCCAAGGTAGCGACGAGGCCTTGACAGACCTAATCGACATAGATAACCGGCTTCATCAGGACGGATTTTTGCATTGGAACGACAGCCTTGCCGCCAGCAGTTTGAAGAGTTTTCAAGACTTGGGCAACTTCCCCGCGGGACTCCGCATTCTTCGTTTTATCTTGGCAAGAGCACAGCTACGAGCCTTTTTACGAAAGTGGTTTGCGCCCAACGAAGGGCCGTACATAATAGGACACTGCTTCTATTATAGCGATGTTGGAACAAGGGGACTTCCTCTCTTTCTCCGGCACAACCCTAATCAGAGCGATCGTTGCTTGGGTTTACATATATTAACTGATGAAACACGCCTCCGGTATTTTGCCGGGTCCCATGTAGAGTTTTGGGCCCCGACAGGTTTACATTGGTTCCAAAACAGCCAAGCGTCACTGCAAAATCAGAAAAGTGAATTACGGTCAAAAGGGTTGTAAGTAAACTGGACAGTAAATCTTAACTTTATTTAATTTCAGATTAAAAACTAATAGGCCCTCCAGTACATTGTTCGACCCCAGGATTAATCATCAAATCGATAGTGGGGTAGCCCTCACCATCATGATTGGGCTTCCCGAAATGCTTGTGGGTTTGCCGAAGTTGAAGGTGGAGAGTCCATCTGTGAGAGGAATTTTGGAGGCGATGAAAAATGACGACGGGATTGGCTGGAACTTGGAAATCTAGTTCGGACTAGTGGTCCGAATGAGATTAGTATATCTCCCCCGCATGGGAGGTTCCAATATTCAACTTACTTCCTCCAAGGTTGGAAGATCTATCATTTTCCACAGTTAGGACATTTAGAGCCCTGAATCCCTTGCCCGCTACAGTTCGCGCAGGAGCTTGACATTGTATTAACAAAGGACGATGAAGGTATAGGGATGATTGAAGAGGCAAAGGTGGAAGATTGATTGAAGTGCCGAATCTAATTTGTTGGGAGTGGTTGAACGAACGAGGAAGCGGAACCAAAGTAGGGAGGTGAGGTGGGCAATGCGCATCTCAATAAATACCTGCAAGGAAGTGGGATGCTCCACGAGGATTTGTGGTGGCATGTGACCGTTAGAAAATCCCTCACGGAGTAGAAGACATGACCGACGTGACAAAGGTGTCCCGCTTTTATGCATAATCGCCAACAATTGCAGCTTTGAAGTTCGGCAATTGATGGAGATATGTAATTAACCGCCGGGTTATTCTCGGCTGACTCCAAGTCCAATCCTCGGGTCTCCCTAGTCCAGCTCCCATCGTGTCCACACAATGTGATAAGGTTGATTAAGTGACGAAGATCGACGGTTTATTGAGCTGATATTGAGCTATGCTTAAATCGTAGAGCCTCGGCTTCTAGAAGCCTTGCAACCCATGCTGTGCTCACCAGTACAAAGCTTGATTTAGCATTAACGTTGGGTACCCCCTAACCGCACCCCCCTAACAACCGCACCCCCAAAAATCTAACAACAAAATTCCGCGTTTCGGAAATCGATTTAAAAATAAAACTATGAACGCACAAAAATACAGTTATCTTCAAGCTCTTCCTGTTCATTAGCCTCTTCTCCATTATTATAATCCTCCAAAATGTCCCTGTTACTTTCCTGTAATCCAATAACGTTCTTTTTGCTAACTAAAAGCTCGTTTGGATCCGGAACCACCCTTCTTCTTTTCGCCGGCCGTATTGCCTCCAATTGTGCTTCCAACAAACTTATTTTTTGCTGGGCTTCAGCTAATAAAATATCCTTGGCTTCAAAGCTTTTTTGAACTTTTCCAAATAAAAGCCGGGACGTGGCGTTGCTTTTTACGGATTGAGAAATTCTTTGCAGTTGAAACCGAATATCGCGGGTCGTTTTAGGGGTTTTCCAAATAAGTAAAGACGGGTCGTTAATTTTTTGGATTGGGCTTTCTGGTGTTTTATCCCTGTGCAAGCCGTTGTTATTACCTTTTTCGACGTTGGCGTTGCTATTTTCCAATAAAAAAGGGCTTAAAAGCGGTTTAGCCAAGTTTACCGGCCATAACCCCGTCGTACGCCAACCAGATTGGATAGTTTTTCCAATAAATGCTTTCAATCTGGCTTTTTGATAGCAAATTAGGAAATTTCGCTTTCCAATAAACGTCGAACAGCAAAATTGGCTCACAAATCCAAGTTGACGTCGATAAGCCTCTTTTAACGGCCCTAAAACGGATAAGTCCAATGGTTGAAGAACGTGCGAAGAATGAGGGGTGTTAAGGGTCTACCTATGAGTGCTCAGGAGGTAGAACTTGGGCTAAGAGTTTATAACCTATAACTAACAAAGGGAATCCCTTCTCCCTCCTAAGGAATCCCCTCCTTCTATATACACGTGAATTCCTCATATACCTTGTTGCTTTATTAGAAATGAATGAAACGTCGGGTTATCGCATCCCGTGCGGCTGAGCCCGACTTCTATACAAGTAGGAATGCGATTGGTTCTCCTTCGTGAGCTGAGGCCCGGATCTCGTGCGGCTGAGGATGCGGCTGGGTTTCCTGTCGCCGGGATCCGGCGTGGTTAACGTCCGGGCTTCCAGGCCCGGATCCCAGAGCTTCGGGCTAGCCCCGTGACAAGGGGGTAAATATAGAAGTTGAATGTTATTTTGGAGGCAGAGAAGCATAAATTCGTCCGTAACGTGTGATCCATGGCCGTCGAAAACCAATAACCGCTTTTCAGGGGTATTGGGTTGGGTATGTGAAATAAACACTTTTTTTAACCATTTGATAGCCGTTTCGTTATTTGTCCACCCGTTTTCGGTTGCATGAAATTTCCAGTTATCGAAAGGATCCAAATCTGTTGGAAACCATTGTTGCTGTACGCTTTTTCCTTTAAATATAACGAGGGGAGGTATAGTAACCCCCGTAGCCGATATGATATACATTCGATTATGCTCGTCCAACCCCGCGTTCCGGGCTCTTTTCGCTGTAACGGCCGGATCCCGTTAAGGCCTAACACCAGGCCATTAGATCTTTTACCTTCCATTATACCGGTTTCGTCCATATTCTACCGATTTTCCGGTTTAATATCGTCAATAACGGGGTTTGTAATATAAAGCCACCAAGATTTAATTACCTCAGTAGTAGCCCCATTAACCCGGGCGTTTTCTATTCGACGGGGCCTTTGGGTCTTAAGGATTGGATAACGAGGCAAAAAACGGGTTATCCAACGTTTTCCAAGGCCCTGTGTTTCTCCGGCGGCCTGAAAAATCCGTTCCGCAAAAAAGCGTAATTCTTGATGCGTTGGTGGAAGGCCTAAAGCGGCCTGGGCAAGCACCCAATCCGCTAAATGCTTTTCCTGTTCCGGTGAAAGCTTTTGGAATAGTTGTTTTGTTTGTTTTTTAGATTTGGCGCCGTTAAGACGACCTCGAAGGGTGCTCATAGGTATACCCCATTTTCAGGAGGATTTTGTAATTGATTCGCCATTTTTAACGTCGTTATGTTACGACCAGACAGTTGGGCCGGTACCAGGGAGACCAGGTGGGGTCACACCCCTCCTGACGACACTCGCCCAGAGAGAGGATCACCGACCGGCAGGAAGAAGATTACGTAGGGACGAGATCACGTGACCCCACGTGATCCCACGTGACACCAGGGAAAAAGGATCATTGGGATCGTGGAACGATCTAAATGATCCAGAACGGGATCATTGGGATCGCGAAACGAGCCAAATGATCCAACTTCAGACAGAGTCTATATAAGGACACGCTCATTACCATGTAGATAGAACTTAGCTTAGGATTGCTTAGCAGCAATCAACTTACTACCTACCCAGGAATCGATCATAACTTCACCCCCAGTCATTGAGAACCCCAGTTACCCCGTCAAACGCTCAGTTGCTTCAACCCACTGTACTTTACCATAAGAACAGGTTACCCCGATACCTTGATCGTAACACGTTAATAGCGGAAATAAGCTGATTTTCGGTATATTCTTTCATTTTGAAAGGTAAAGAATATAAGTTAGAAAAACGTAATGCAAAAAGCAGAAAATTCATGGAGATATTTATAATAGAAGTTCGAGAGTAAAGATAGAAGTGTTGTTATTTTTGGGGTGCGGTTGTTAGGGGGGTGCGGTTAGGGGGTACCCAACGTTATGGCTTGCAAGTCGTCCAGTTCAATCGCCGCGTCCAGTTTTTTCTTGTCATCCTGCTGTTCGAAATCAGGATCTGGGATAAATCTGTCATCTAAAGTGTTCCTTGGGAACACATCCGGCCTCTCTCTGGAATTGTTTGAGCCCAATCAGACGCAAGAGCTATCAGTAATCTGCAGGCGAGGACGCCGTACAGGTGGTGTGGTTGCATGGGGCGTCACCGTTGTAACTTCAATATAGACTTTTCTTTACCCTTCTCGACTAAAACAAGCTGCGGGAATAAAATTGAACCAAGCTACATAGCTGCTAGATCATCTTGATTCATTCTACTTCAGCGTCAAATAGCAGTGCAACACACTCTGCCATAGCAGGGAAAGTCTCATGTGCATTGGCAGAGCTCACGTGCAGATGCTCGAGGTATGGGAGTCGGAAAGAGCCGATGTATGTCGCCGTTGTACAGGTTCTCAGGGGCTCATTTTGGCGGGACACTCAGTATAATTTTCAGAAAGGCTAGCAAAGCCAAGCTTAGTTAAACTATAAAATGCTCAACGTCGAGATTGCACCTGACTTATTCCCGTCTTCGAGCAAAACAGTCTTAGTAAAACTTTAGTGATCAAATGATTTGAGCCAAGCAGGATCAGTTTCTACGCATACCGGTTTGGTGGCCATTTCCGCTGAAGTGGACGCCTGGCGCGGACATCAGCGATGCGGGGCTTTTTGCGACGCATGTCGCGCGTCGCGTCGATTGCGGAGGTGTAAGGACACTAGAGTCAATATGGGAAGGGAAGACCAAAGTACAACTTTATCGATAAAACAGACTGGTGGTTTTTCCACATCTCACGTGCCCTCTGGGTTTCCAGCTTAACGCCACACGTAGTGGACCTTTTATTAGTTTCCAGTATTCTGACTAGCAGTAGTGGGGCTGCGGGGCTGTTGTGTCGGGAGGATGATCCAATCCTCGCCTTGACTTGCACTTTTTCTGTGTTTTTTTACTCTTTGTCTTGGATTTGGACATCACCATCACAAGGGCTGTTTGATCAGGTGGCTGCCAAGGGGCTGAGCTCCCTCCGATTCGCCAAATGTGCTAAGCTATAAAGACTGTCTACAGATAAACACCATCAGACGTGGCCTGAAGTCAAGCGAGAGGGGTATCGTTTAAAGGCATGCGATGAAAAATCAAGAGCTTCTTGCCCCCATTCCTTCATCCGTCCTCTTTGAAATATGGTCTATGGCGGCAGCTCCTGTTGGCCATCTGTTCAAAGGATCAATTCTTGCTGCCGAAAATCCAGCTGACAATCGTTCAGGCAACCGGGTATTTACCCAGTGCGTTGCAAGACGCGGCCGCGCTGCTCTTGAAGGGTTGCTGTCATGACAACATATGGCGGGGTTTTGCTTAGTAGCGCCCGAGCAAACACGGCAGCATTCCCCGCTGCGTACGATCGCTAGGTGTCGTCCTTGTGCGAATCGGCATAGTCCGAAATGCCGTGGATGACCAGACAAGGCCGGCCAGCATCCAACCCAGCCGCCTCCATCTCGACGCAAAGAGCATCGTTGCACTGGTCGCGGATCTCATCCCGCCGTTCGCCGTCCTTCACAACCGCGTTTCCCGTGGCAATCCTCCCTCAGTGGAAGATAAAACCGGCCACTCCGTCTTCCGTTATTTCAGGCCGCTGGACGAGCTGGTTGATGTCATAGCTTGTACACTTGTTCCCAGAAGTACCAGCGTGTTGGTATGAGGCGTTGAAAGCCGATCCCGTTCAAGGCCAGGGAAAGTAAATTTTCGCGTATGTTTCGACCGAAGCAATCGCTCTCGATACGCCTGCAAAGCGCTTCGATCCATGTCGTGATCCGATGCAAGCTTATCGAGCGCATTCAGAAGTACTTAATCGGGCAGATTGATCCTCCGGAGCATCTCGAATTTTCCATCCGTATGCCACTTCCCCGAATCGTAATAAACGCACGCGGGCCCTCCGTCGCCGGGCCAGCCGACCGTAACGTCCCCAAGATGCCCGTCTTCGGTCGGGTCATCCGAGGGTTGGGCGCGGAGTATACCGCCACCGATGCCAACAAGTACGGCCATGCGGAGGCGAGAAAACGTCGTGGACATTGGGCCTTTTACGCGACCCGCGTTGACGTTACTGGTCATTCCAGGCGCTAAAGTCGCGATAACGACATTGTGGTCGTTAGCGCACTGACGGCGATCTCCTGGAGCCCCACGCCCAGGCATATGCAGTATGCCCACTACAGCTTGTAATGACTGGTAACAATCCTCACTTTTCAAGTCAGGTTATCCCAGGGTCGCGCTCGGGATATGGTCAAGTCATCGAAAGTCGACCTTTGCAATTTCAATTCCCGTGAGCTGGATTGGATTATTATTGCTAAAACATTTGCGACCTGTTTATGCCAAAGATCGTCTTCATCAGCCCGATGTCCTCGGAAAATACTCTGCTGACTTGACCTCGATCACCTGACTTCCCTTTTGGCTTGCCGGAATCTACCATATCTGGCTTCCATCGTCGTTTATTCGGCACCAACGGAGCCAACGGAGGTCGAGGTGGCTCCAGCAGCAGTGCTCTTTCGAAGTCGATCATCATAACACCCTCGGTCTCCGCGTTAAAAAGCATGTTTGCCCTTCGTACATCCTTATGCGCCACTCCAAGTTGATGCATCGCGCGCAACGACAGTATCGCCTTCCCTTCGAGCTCTCCCTCGCCACCACTTGCAATCCCTGTCACATCAAGATTACATCCGCCCCACGACAAGAACGTCATGTGTATTACGTAGACACGGTGATCATAGTAGTATACCCTATTCATCAACCGGAGATCGATGGCCCCGAGAAAGACGGGCACATATACACCTTGGATGGGTTGCAGACGTGTGTAAACCGCCGCCTCGTGCTCAAGGTCTTTGACAAATGCCTGAACCGTGCCCTTGCCGACAAAGGTATAGCCATAGTCAACCAGGCAAACCTTAAATAATACGCCGCGTGCACCTCCATACCCCAGCGGTGTAATCCCGTCGTCTAATGTCCGTTTTAGCTGCTTGAAGAGCAGATTGACGAATTCGGTGTGGTCTGTCGGATGACGGAGACAGGCGCGGCTTGGGCCACTATCGCGGTTGCTGTGAGAGCTGGGCTGCCTGTTGTGTAGTGCCATATTAGGGCATTTTGCGTCGAGTAATCCGCCCTTAACGAGCCCTAACAGACACTTTTGGGTGCAGTAGGGCCTGTCTTGCTCGTTACTTCCTCCTCCGCTCCCACCCCTCGGCCGTCGAGCTAGAATCCGCTCGCTGCGTCGAGCTCCCTGACCTCCCCGACCTTGACGCATCCGCCGTTCTGTCGGACTCGGCGTGTCTGGCAAATCCGGTCCTGATTCATCGTCTGAAGATTCTCCAGGCTCTCTATGTTCGTATTCCTTCTTAGGCTCATCTCCCATATGCCGACGTCTTCTTCTCCGGAGAAGATACGGAGATCGATCGACACCTTGATATGTTTCAGGTTGATAGCCGGGTGAACTGTTTGGCGCATGTCGCTCGTCCTCTGGAATCGATCTTAGCGTTGTCTCGAAATCTTCAACCCACGTCTTGAGTTTTTCAGTAGCCTGGTGGCGCTCGTCTTGCCCGCGCAATCGTTGCTCACCCGGCAGACCCAGCGCCATGAGACTAAAGGCAAGATACTGCCCGACTGCTGTGCACAAGTGAAAATGGCCCGGATGGGCCAACACTTCAGCATTAGGCTCTGCAAGGTGATAGAGAAGCGTTTCAGGCTCGCGCCAGTCGATCTTTAGAAACACGATCGCCTCGCCCGTCGTCAATAGACCATACTCGAGTCCCCCTTCAATCATGTAGTGGTAGGTTTGCGTAATCGCCGCTGCAGTCAGTCTTTCGGCGTGATACTGGAAACGTGCGTCGGGGTCCACTGACGTCGGGATGGTCTTCCGGTTGACCACTTCCGTGTAAATATTCATCGGGCGTAGACCAAGGCGAAGGTGCGGCGCGGTTAGCTTGTGTGGCGGTTTGTACTCGGAGATGTAAATCATTGTGCGTCTTTCCGAGCCCGCGTCGTCGGATCGGTAGACGCAGATCTGATCGGGTCGTAGCCGGTTGAGGTCGAGACTGTGGTTTGGAGTAGCCGGTGGTGTCGATGGGGTATCTCGGTAGACGACTTCCTCTGCAAGATCGCTGATTGCATGTGGATGGTTCTCGAAAATGATTCCGTTTCCCAGCTCGAACGCGCTTCTAACATCTTCCGCCTGTTTGAGTTGGTCTATAATCTTTTTGACGGGATCCTCGACACTGTTGTGCAAGAAGGACTCGAGCGTCTTCTCATCAGCTATCCTGTGCAATGAAATCCTTTTTCCTAAGCCGGTGAGGAAGGCTCGATTCTCAAAAACACGGCTATCGACAGGGAAGGTGTCGTAGATTGTGCCGAATGTTATTCTCTGCTGCTGAACAAAATCGGACCATGGCTGGATATGTGTGGGACACCATTTTTTTCGTGGGTTTGTGATGGGTCCCTTCGAGGTCAGTTTCCGGTTCCGTTCAATGTTGAAGCTGGAGAAAACCAGATGATGACAGGCAGCGATGTACTCGTCAAGTGTCGTGGGTTGAGTTTGTTGTTCTGACGCTTCGGCGCGTTGCTGTTCCCTCTTGGCGCGTTGCTGTTCCTTCTCGGCGCGTTGTCGCTCCCGCTGTCCTTTTTTCTCCGCTTCTTCCGCACGTTGTCGCTCTCTTTCTGCGCGTTGCTGTGCCTCTTGCAGCTGCCTTCTCAGCTCTTCCACGCTCGTCGATCCATCCATGACGCGTAGGGGCATAGGTCTTGGTGCGGGTTGATTAGGACATAATTGTCGCAACCCGAATGTTTTGAACTGCGGCGTTGTCTGAGTGGAGCCGTATTACGTACGCATGTTGCGAGGGGCAACCTGTCCGAAACACCCAAACTAACGAATCGACCGATGCACGGACGTACTCAAGCGTAAAATTAACCAGGGCCTTGGGCCGGGTAAGTGGATCACATTTAATCCCATGCTCATCAGCGATTCTTGGCGGCCATAAAACTTCGGCCTTCCATACTCATGCACATCTGCAGGGACCAACTGTGCGGTCGTAATACTTAATGGCATTCATAGGCGGTTTGGACGGTGCTTAGCCTGTGTAGGCGATTGGCGATTCAGGGCTTCAGATAACGGCCGGACCACTGATTTAATCGCATACGATTGGCTGACCAAGCTCTTAATCCCGCGCACGGCCCTCTACCACCTGGCGCCAAACAATGATGGCTTCCTGGCTGCCCAATTTAATGTACTTCATCACGCGTTGAAGCAGCAAGTACCACACAATATTATATTAGCTGACCCTGAACGTACTTGACTGCGCATGAACGACGGCGCCTGCTGAGATAATTTTACACCACTTTTGCCCAGTGCAGGGATTTTCTTGTACGCCCCATCCATAGAACTCCACACCCGCACCGTACAAAAACATAGTGTGACCCATGATTACAGGGCCACCCTCCGCCTACGGAGCATGGTTCCGGTGGGTCTACCCGGCTCGACCACAGTGATTGCTTCCATGTGTGCTTAGGTAATTTAGTGTGGACTTCCTAGCTTCGCATCCCAGAGTGGCCGGCGTCTAATGAAAAGTGAATAAAGCAGGAGCATGGGACGAAAATGACGATGGGCGTCCAGGAGCTTTTGGACGAGTTTGGTTCCCAATAGGTTCCAAGCAGGGTCTGTCTTGGCGCATCCAAATTTTTAGTCTGTTAGTTTGTCTGCTAGAAGTCCAACAGCACGGCGAGTAATCAAATTCTGCGAGAAAAACCTTCACTTTTATATGTCGCTTTTTCAGTAAGGCTGCAGCGCCTTGACGAGGGAGTGTGTATTCTGGCCCGCTTGCTGCCGACCCAACAGTGCCAGTGGCAGCAACAGGTGCATATGGCAGGCTCAAATTCCAATTCTGTTTTTTACCAGCACTTTGGGGTGAAGTTAATGCTGACTTTTCTGAGGGGTACTTTTTGTGACGGGCTCATTCCTATTGGCCTTCACCTCCCATAGAAAGATGTACATCAGAACGCATCGATCCCATCATCACACTGGCGGTGTCTTTTTTACTATAGTAGGTTAGGACTAAGCTGGACCCTAACAGGTAGGAATATTTGCAGCTCGAGCCACAGAAAACCAATATTGAGGAGCAAGGGGTTCGAGTACTTTCCTCCCACTTACCTGTAGCTGGTTGCCTGTGGGCTTCTCGGAATGCTACGTTGGTCGTCCGGGCCGGATGCGTTGTTCCGTGCAGCAAATTAAAAAGCGGTGAATATCAGCAGAATGGGGGAGGGTAGATACGGACCAGGCCATTTTAAATCCTTTATTGCGAGGATTGGCGATCAGTAATATGGTGGGGTTTCTTGTCCTTGTGGCTTGTTGGTTCGCTTGATGGTTGCTCGATAACAAGTTAGGCAACTAGGGTGGGTGGGTACTCACTGGATTCGCTGCCTCGACTAACGCCTCCACCTTGAATGGCAGGCAGCTCTGTCGACTTACATCATCCCAGCAAAAAACGGGCCCCTCCTTTCCACAATTCCTGAGCACGGACTACAACAGGTGTGGCATCTTCTTATTTTACGCTGACTGTCTGTTTTGTCTATCCTACCCGTAGTTGCCGTAGGTGGACCATTCGTTCTTTCCGTTTCGTGCACATGCCACCATGGAGCAGCACATTAGCCCTTTCGACACTCTTGGTTTGGAGTATGGAATTTACTCAAAAGAACAGATCCAAAGCGCCTTCCGAGTGGTATCTTCGATAACTCATGGAGATTCTCGTAGCGAGAGCACGTCCAATAAGCCAAAATGGCTCACTTTCGAACAAGTGACCAACGCCAAAAACTTACTGCTTGATCTATCGCAAATGGGATCGCAATTTACGGAAAATGCAAAAAAGTTCAGCATTTTCCCCCGGACAGTTTTTGTGGAAAGAAAGGACAGAAAGAACCAAATCACATTCATATCCCCCTCAAAGCTACAGATCCACGAGTCATTAGCTCTTTGCGATGAATGTCAGGCTATCGTGCATAAAGAAGATCTGCGACGACATCGGCAAATCCACAACATCTACTGTTGCACACATTGCAAGGCCGAATTTTCACGACAAGAATATCTGAGCCATCTTACTGTCAATGACCTTGACGAATGCCAAATTTGCTGTAAAGCTGTTACGAAAGGGGCGTACACCAGGCACCTGGAGCGCACACATGGATGGGCAAAGTGCCCCTTTTGTTCAACACTCTACTCTAGCTTGGACCAGATGCAAGAGCATTTGGGCGCGACACATCTCATGAGGTGTTGCAGTTCTTGCCCCGAAAGTAACATACACGAGCTGTCAGCCCATGTTTCTGTGGGTCATCAATGCGTGAGCTGCCTTTGCGGGGCTGAGATTTGCATCGAATCGCTATTGGGTCATTTAGAACGGCAACATTGGTTTTCGGCCTGCTCTAGCGGCGAAGTTTGTATTATGAGCGGTTACGACGATCACGATTCTATTTTTGCTCATATCAACAAATCGCACCCCCCAGACCAATGCCCGGTTTGTGAATGTTTTGTTTTTGGGACCGGAACGTTTTGGGATCATTTATCCCAAGATCATTGCTTTCGGCTTTGCGAAAAATGCAACATTTTGGATTATTATCAAGCGGCAACAGGAGTTCAGTTCAACAAGCGACAATCACACCTGGACGAAAACCACCCATGGGAAGAATGTCGCAACTGTCGAGCTGGTATTCAAGCAAGTCAGATGCCAGAACATCTCCAAAATTCCCATGGCTATATGGCATGCGATGTTTGCGCCGACGCATGGCCCCCCAATGAATTAGAGGGACATAAGATGCGACAGCACCGTCGCTGCGAAGTTTGCGACATATATGTTTTAGACGAAAATTACCTCCAGCATTTAGCCACGCACGGAAAAAAGCCTTGCCCGTTATGCGACGAAATCCTTCTCCTAGATGAGTTTCCCCTTCATTTTTCGATTGAGCACAACGAAACGAATGTTTGCCCTGTGTCCGATTGCAAGACATATCATTCTGAGTCAGGCCTGCAAGTTCATGTTTGCCAGACCCACGGGTGGAGAAAATGCCGCTTTTGTGACACAACAACTGCTCCTGGACAGCCACTGCGAGACCATGAGCTTAAACACAGCCCCCGGATCTGCCCGATTTGTGACGAGCAAATTCCTGCAGACGATTTTCGACGACACCAAAAGGCCGAACATCAGATCCAGGAATGCCCCTTCTGCGAAAAGTCAGGGAGCGACCTCCTCCATCATATCCACAATCATCACCCTTTAGCCGAGACAAGCGCGAAAAGTGCAAACCAAAATGACATGGCACTTGGTCTCCGCAAAGGGGCTTGTGAAGCCGATGCTGGGCTGGTTATACCAAATCCTGGCTCTCAACCAGCGCAAGACAAGCCTTGGGGTATTTACAATCTATTAAACAATGTGCGAGAATCTTCAAAGCAAAGCTTGTCAGCGCCCTCTCATCCAGCGATCACTTCATCTGCAACCAACAGTGTAGGGACGATTGGAGATATACTGGAAACTCAGAGTCGACAAGGCGTACGTAACGCCAGGGCCACAACACCCATCCGTGATCAGGTGAATGTCTCATCGGAAGAGGAAGGGATGAACTTATCATCTCGACAAGTAGGACTACCTGAGGCAGCTCACTCTAATCGGCGGTCTGAACGATTACACACATCATCAGGATGTGTAACGAAGCGCAACTTTGCCGAAAGTCATGCCACACCCGCTGGCAAGCGTCGCAAAAAGGTTGATATAAAGCAACTGGCTACCCACATTGGAAGTGAAGAAACCAAGCTTGGATTTCGTGCCCTTATTCAATCATGTCTTACCAACACAGAAACGGCCACGCCCGCATTCCCCGCTACACCGGACGCTGCACCGGACCCTTTGCAACTGGCCTCAGAACTTAGCGAAAAAGCGGCAAGCCATGAAAAGGCGATTGGTATGCATCGGCTGTATCAATACATCAGCCTATTGGAGTTGGCCAAGGTTCTCCATGACTCCAAACATGGACGCATTCGAGTCAGCTCAGATGAATACGAGGGAATCTTGAGGCTGCAAAACAAGGAAAACAACAAGAGAAACAAAGATAAACTTGCAGACCAAATCAGGCTTGGGCGCAAAATCTGGAAGATTTGCGCCATGGACATCGATGAGAAGTACTTAGGGGCACTTCCGTTTCTTGTTGTCGCAGTGAAAACAGAAGATATTCTCAAGGTCACCGACGATATGTTGCCATCTCTGAATGACTTGCTCTCTCGTTATATCCATTTATGGACGAAGGGAAAGTTGCTGGTCGACTACATCAGGCGGGGTTGTTGTCCCGAGGGTCGAAAGGCGATTGAGGATATTCTTTTGTAAGTTCGTTCTGTTTCTCTCTATTTTTTGCAGATAAATATTTTAGGTTAGATATGTCCAAAAGAAAATCTCACATTGTAGCCTTCCAGACTTGGCACGTTGATACTGACCTTTCGGGGTGCGTTTTGTCACGGGCTCGTTCCTATTGACCTTCACTTTTGAAAAGATGGCTAGGGGCAGCATTCCAATGCCCAACCAGCCGCTGATCACATCGTCAAGTTCGAGAACAATTCTCCTAAGCGCGGCGTCCTCCGGGGCCTGTAAGCTTTCGAGCTTGGCTGCAAAAACCTTTTCGAGCCAGCTGCCGACTGTTTCCACGTTTTCCATCTCCTGTTGCAGTGTTTTGATGGCCAGGGCCGGGAGGCTGGAGTACCTTCCGCGGCCGGCCGGCTCAGGCGCGTTAGCGGTGCGCGTGTCGAGAGATACGTGTCCCGACTCGGCCTGGCCCTGCGGCAAAGCCTGCGGCGTGCTCTGCGGGCGCGCGCGGCGGTTTGAGACCTCTGGTGAGGCCATGACGACCGGCGCCCGAAGGGCGAAAATTCTTCAGCTGTTAAGGTTATTGGTGTGTTTGGATGTGAATCGCTAACAAAGGTGGGTCTGACCCATGAATGGTGGAGGATGCCTGGCCCAGAGTGAGGACAATACCGCCTGTAACCTGCAGCGCCGACCAGCTGAGCATTGACTCTCCCCAGTAAACCTTAGACGTGGTAGGGCTAGCAGCAAGCTCCTGGGTTGTCCATAATCACGACCAGTACTCTTTCTGTAACGTCAACAGCAACTCAAAGCGGACCAGGTCACGTAGGTGCTGTTCACGGGACCCAAACTCATCTGAGTCGTCAGAATCGGCCCAGTCGTGATCATCAAACACCAGTCCATCAACATCCCTCACCAAACTCCTCGTTCACAATCCTCATATTTTAACACTCCACAATCGCGTTTCCGTAGTCCAAGAAGCTCCTCCAAAACCCGCTTCCCGTATTTTTTGTGAACTACCGCGCAGAGAGTAAGTCGTTCTTATAACTTAACATGGGTGTGCCTGAAGTGGTCAGGGCCCTGAAGTGGTCAGCCGTAGCCCGGCATGACAAGAGCAACAAAGGAAACAATTCACTTAATATCTCAGCCATTTCGCCGTAAAAATCGATCAAATTGAAGCTATTGATTCGCATGCTGCTCCTGATGCTCCTGATCCAAAAATGAAGCCAAAAAGTGAATGTCGTGATCCTGATTTTGGCGTTCTTGTAGTGCAGTAGCCTCCAAAGCCGCCCTCCTCCTCTCCACGTCGTTACGAGCCGTATATATCTCTGCCATAGTCACAAACCGGTCTTGTTGACTCTTCCTGACTGCTTTACGCGGTACAGGCTTGTATTTCTTGATCTCCTCCGCGAGGCGTGCGTTTTCGACGGTAAAACTAGCGACCTGGGTAGTCTGAAGGTCCATGCCTTTCGCTATCTTGCGAAAAACAAGAGATAAATCCCGCTGAACCTCACCAAAATGCTCTTGTATCTGAAACGCGCCTTGAAGAATATCCTGAAGCAATTTTGGGGTATTGAAAACGATAGTATCGCCGTCTTGTTCGATCGGTAAGAAGCCCACGGGTGGGAAAACGAGTGGTAAATCGGTATCGACTACCTCTTCCGGAGTAAGTGCCCTTTGCGAACCAGGCGGCCAGATCCCGGCTTTTCTGAAGCCCGCGATCACGTTGCGCTCAGATATTCCTTTGTGGGATGCGTTCTCGTATGCGGTAATGAACCTCTTCTTTTGCTCTGGAGCGATAGTATCCATACTGGCGAAAAACCTCGTGTTCTGACGGTAATACTGCTTTACAGGGCCGAAAACCGCTACGTCGAGCGGCTGAGTCAAATGTGAGGAATGGGGAGGTAAATATTCGACGATAACGCGGTTGCAATAAGCAGTATACATGAACTCAACTGACGTATGCGTTATATGCTCATCAAGCACCAACAGCCGGTATTCTGACGGGTTTTCTGGCCTTATTTCCGGTAGATAAACCTCGTTCAACCATCTGAGGGCGATCTCAGATGAACTCCAGCCACTTGGGGTCGAATCGTACTTCCAAGCCGGAAATGAAGCCGGAAACCACTGCCCTTGAAGCGTTGCGCCTTTCAATATCACGACCGGAGTCAATCTTTTGCCCGTAGCGGTCACGGCTTCGATCACCGAAGCCCAAGTCGAATCGTTCGAGCTCTTTACCTCGGCTCTTCGTTGTAGGTGAGATCCGAAGACCGTACCCGCTTCTGTATCGCCTTGTTGAAACCCGTGTTCGTCCATATTAACGATATTGCGCTGACTGATTGAATACCGATCGATAAAGCCTTGATGCTGGGCTTAAAACTTGTGAATAGCTTCAGCAGTCGTTTCTTCGGCTCTCGCTCCCTCTAACGAATGCCCAACCTTGGAGCGGATTGAAGGTTGCGCCGTAGGAAGGCCCGCAGCCAACGCCGGCCAAACGGATGATCGCGTCGGTTCGGAGGAAGCATCAAAGAGGCGAAGTCCCTAATGATTTGGTAGGTCGGCGCCCTCCCTGCATGCTCCTCGTTTTCGATCCAGCCACAGATAAACGATTCCTGCTCTGGAGACAAGACCTGGTACTGTTCGTGGGCTTGTTACCGGGTAATTCCTTCCTCAACGCGTCGTTTTAGGGTAGATCGCGATACTGACCATCTTCTGGCGGCTTCTGCCTTAGGCACGCCCGTTTGGACCAGTTTCACGGCCTCTGACAATCGATACTCCAAATCTGACGACATCACGGCGGTTTTTCGGCTTCAAAATCACGTTGTTGTGGATAACTCTACGCGTTATGTTTGTTGTTGTTACCCGTGTAGCTACGATCGCATACAAATTTGGTGGGGTGCGTGCTGACCACTTCAGGCACACCCATGTTAGTTAGTCGTTAAAGCCCGGTAACACCCCCTCGTCGTCGTTCTTCATCCAAACTTTCATACAGAAAACCCCGCCGAATATATCCTTTACGGGCAAGACGTGTATGTTTCGGTGAGTGAGGTCTGCTTGGTTGATACACAGACCATCAATCCAGACTTTCAGGCCCAGCCGACACTCGAATCTCGACCGCAGGCCCCATAAAGCCGCCTCCAAGTGCTTGTTCACTGCTAAACTCCCCGCGCGACCCACAAACCACACTAAATACCCCATCAATTAGGATAAGGGTCTTAGAGGAAGCACCCTAGTGGTTGGGGGAAAGCAAGGAACCTTTCATGCAGCTGATGGAAGAGCCTCCTGCATTTCGAATGCTAGTTTGTGGCTGCATTGCCCACTGCCAAGACCATTGCTAGGAGAGTAGCAGGCCTTCCGCACGGCATTACATCGTTTATAAGCAACAAATCGCGGGCTTCCAAACATATGGTAAAACAGGATACAAACTATTTAGCTAAGCGCATGGTGACGTTTTGCATAGTCGGTAACATGATAAGCTCCCTTGGCCCAATCAAGCAGCTACGTAATCCCACGTTTCATCAGCTCTATAGAGGTCTGCCCATTTCCGCAGCTTAGAGCAAGACCGCAATCCTATTTGAGGGCCTGGGGCGGCAAACTGCGGAGTTCGACGTCGCATAGCGACAGAGGGGATTATGGGGCGGACTAGGCGTGCGCAATAATCACCAATGATCTGCTATTAGTCGCAATGGGTAAACTTGGGTGTAGTTTTTTCGCTAGTTAAGGATAATTTAAAAGCGTCTTGGCCTGGCCATCTGGCTTGCTTAAGGGCCTGATCTTCTCGTTGTTAGTTTTACTATTACCAATTAGGCGGTACTTTATCCCTGCAAAATAAATGGGGAAAGGGCTTGGAAGTAAGTACCTTTTTTGCATGGATATCCTATCCCAATAAGGCCTATAGATTTTGGCGGCGAATTTGCAATTTTTTTAATAAAAATAAAAAATAAAAAACAACAACAACAACAAAATATCATATCACGAAAAAAAATTACAAAATTTGGTCATATTGTTGGCCAAAACACGCTATTCCCAAAAGGTTAAGCATCACTTTACGCACAAAAAGTTGCGTAAAGTGATGCTTAACCTTTTGGGCTTAGTTGCCAAGAAAATCAGGGCTATTCGACCGTGAAAGCTGACTTTGAAAAAAGATACATCTACAGCAACAGGGGAGCCCGGTGACCAAGGTCTTGGCCCGGAATCGCAGCCTATTTGGGCTAAAACCCTGGTCACTTCGCTCCTTTGGGCTTTGTTAAGGAAAAATTAACGCGAGAAGATCAGGCCCTAATGGAGTGGCGTGTTTGTTGGCTGTAGGTCTGGCAACGCACAACTGATAACGTTCCATGGATAGTTAACCTCCACTTTATTTCGCCACGCACAACCATCCGACGCTACACCCCGCATTTTACCGCCCCATATATAGCGTGCCGCAGCGATGGAGGACCTCCTGCATCGTGATGGACGGTCTCCTGACTGTGATAAGGACAAGTGTCTCCGAATGGCGTGATCGTATACAGGGCTATATCGCCAGACTATCAAATCGTGGTGGCAGTTTTGTGAAGGCGCAAGCTTTGACAGGCATTCGCCAACGCCGTCAAGCATACCCAATGCAGGAGCCCTCCATCGGCGAGGGAGCCAAGCGCAAAATCCGATTAGCTGGCCGTGCAGCGTTATCGGTGTAGTTAGCGTTTTTGACTGATAAGCGATTGGGCTGTTGCACTGGGGCGTGTAGTCTCGGTGACTTTACCGTTTTGAGGGGAGTCTCCCACCTACACGTGATTCAGTAGAAAATTCGTGTACCTTTAGCCAGCTCCGTTTCTGGTGCGTTTTGCACACAATTCAGGGCACGTATCAATTCAGACAATTTCATACACCCTATCATAGTACCGTACGGGCACACCGCCGTGCGACATAGGCAGGCATTCGCAACTCCCACTTTGACGGCGCAAATTATGACGAAAGGCTTCTTGACACGGAGGGTGAAAATGTTCCCATATTCTTGATTGGATTGCAGAAGCCTGAAAACCAGCCATTGACCTTTGTGCCAAGAAACTATCCATTCGAAGTTAGAGGGGAAAAGTTTGGATCAGGCTTCCGCATGCAACCTGCCTTTAACCTTGTTTTCTATTGCGCATTCCACACCTTTTGTCTTGACCCACGCTCGTTTGTCAACCCGGCCCAATTTCCTAACGCTAATCGGAACCCGGACCCGGGCTGTTCATATGCATGTCTGCCTCGGCCTGGATCATGTCCATTTGCTCCTCTATGAATTTTTCGCTTGGCGTTGGGGATGGGGAGCAACTGTCCTCACTGGCAGGGCCAAAGACCCTCCGCCTTCGCTCCCGTCGCTGTGCTCGCTCGGCCCGCGACTTCAACCGCTCCTCACGCATTCTCGATTCCTGCGCTCGCCTTCTGGCTTCTTGAAATGGTCTCCAACAGCTAACGCATGTTGCCTCATAGTCTTTCTCATTTCCTCTGAGTGCAAAACTGCCACATTTTATGCATATAACATGCGAGACGCCCTGGATGTCGATTTGGTTGCCCCTGACGTAACGCACAGTAGGGAGCCTTCCCTGGCGGACCTCCAGACCACAGTCGATGCAGAAGCGTTTGAAGGATTCTGCCCCAAAACGTCGCCTTTTCTTCCTCAATTGGTTATCCGCGAAACGATGGCTTGTTCTGAGCCGGAGACAGTCGTAGCAGCCATACAGGTCTCTGCTCTGGGCAAACTCGGATTCTTCAGCATCCAGGAGTGTCTCCAAAGACAGCTTGGCTATAAGATTGTCGAAGTAGATCGATGTCAGTTTCAAGGAAATCTGACTGATAATGTCCAGATGCGAGAGGATCCGATTCTGCAGTTCGCCAGGGATGTTGACAATCCGAGCGGAGCCGGGTGTGAAGTCCATAATGGATACAAGATTTTGAGATACTTTTGGAAACCGAATGGACGATGAAAGTTGCGATGGTTAATCGCCAGAGGAGGGGCGTAGTTGCCTGTCTTGCGTACAACTAAGCAGTATATATAGCTACATACATCATTGTCAACACAAAGAACTAAAACGGATATTCTAACAATTCGGTCGTCCTGACTGCGTCACTCGGCGAATGAAAGTTTTCTGTTACGCATTGCGTTCAAAAGCATCACATGAACTACGTACCATTTGGTTTTACCCTCTGTTGTGCGACAAGCTTATCATTAACGAATCAGCATCCATATGAGCACCGTCATGGGAACGTTAGCTGTAGAATGAACTATATATAGAGTGAGTTCATTGGATCCCGAAGTAATCGTTCAGAATTACAGATCGTGAGCCTGACGCCAATTTGTGTCTCATTTTGGTCGAGTCACATAGGCGCCCTTGGCGTTTCTAGCAGGGCTTCTGCACAAAACAAAACCCATCACGCACAAGCTCGAGACAAGGTAGTCAACCAATTGAAGCCATTGGGACCAAAGATTGCAGAATCATATTAGCAGCCAATGTAAATCTCGGTCTTTGAGGACGCGCGGCTTTGGTTGATTGACTTTCTCAAGCTTTCTGATTTTGCCATACGTACCTATTTTTGGATCCTTCGAGGCTTCGGATCGCAGCACAAAGATGGCAATGAGCATTTGGGACGTGCTCCAGTAACCAGGCCATGGTTTCCTTTTGCAGGAGCCTTGATTTTCGGGTTCGCAAGATATTTAAGGCTGTTTATAATTCTTGTTTTCATATTCCACCAAACTCTGGTCGAGATAAGAGTAGCGTTTTGCTCGTTGGCTATAACTAATTATGTTACGATAGCTTCGTGGGGCTGTAGTGTTTTGAGTTGCGGAACTGGAGCTAGCAGTTTGGTAAGGCTGTCGTCCAGCGCTAATTATTGGACCAGGCCATTAGCTCTTCCCCCGGTACTGAACCTGTTTGTTGACATGGTAGGTCATGTGATAGTGATAAAATGGTCGATTTAGTCGCGTTGCATGGGTGGACGTTGCATCGATGGCTATAGTTCGTCCACTGTGATAGGTTTTCAGCAAAAGCATAATAAAAAACAAATGGCCCCGTAACGACAATGGTGATTATCAGCCCTTTTGAGGCACAGAACTTGGTCGGAGAAATCAAGACACACAAGCGCGTCATGCTTCACCTTTACGCACCACGGTTGCTGCTGGGTTTAAGGCGCTCGATGGGCACCGTCTTTACACGACCCCGACCCTGCCAAACGGCTGGGCCGTGCCTCTCCGGTTAATACTGCAGCTGGCCCTCTTCTCTGGGCAGTTGTGTTTTGCGTCCTTTACAGAGTATATGGCCGTGTGCGACATGCTCGGCATGGACTGGAGGGGCCGCGGTGGCGATGGTGACGAGAAGCAGCAGGATGGGGACGGCGTTGAAGCCAATGTTTAGGACCACTGATGCCGAGACTGGATGTACCTTTCGGCATAGCCCCGTTGGAATTTTAAAGGCATTTTTGAACAAGGTGCGCCGAGACAGCAAGGGAATCGAGAAGACACACATGGGCAGGATGTTGGATGCGGTCCTGCTAACTGAGGAGGAATTTGCGGACTAATCTGGGGTTCGTGGACCCTGGGCACGACCCAGGCTTGGTGCGGCGGTGCCTGCTAGTGGCGTGACTGACGGGGCGCGGCGCCCAGCATCTTAATGGTGGTGCAATACTCACTCCCCCTTATCAATGACCATTCTCTCGATCAGCC
Source organism: Pyricularia pennisetigena (assembly GCF_004337985.1). NCBI lineage: Eukaryota > Fungi > Ascomycota > Sordariomycetes > Magnaporthales > Pyriculariaceae > Pyricularia > Pyricularia pennisetigena. The sequence continues at coordinate 650,973 of NW_021940924.1, read as the reverse complement.
TTTGAAAGCTTTTCTTTGACTGGGATCTATCTCCTCTTGTTGATTTAATAGATGAGCATAATTTCTAGCGCCTGCTACTTGTGCACATCCAGACGATCAGGAAGGAATACCTGTCAGCAGTTGTTGCTTTAATGTTCCTGCCACTTAACACAACCCAACACGTATATTTTACATCCAGTTTGCTCCAATTAATGTGTTGCAATCATTTTGTATACGTAAATATTGATAGTTGCCCCAAAAATTGGTGTGCAATTGGCTTCTCCAGGCGTTCGTTGCGTGACCAAAAGTGGCGATCTGGCCTGCAAAAGCAAATCTTGGACATGCTTAGCTGCTCTAGTGGGTTCACTTTTCTCGATCTGCTGCACTATAGCGGTATTCAGCTGTCGCTGTCTTTTAAATTTATCTTCGCCTTCGCTTCCAAAAACAAGTGCACAATGGCTTCGATCCAGGTTGAGCGGCAGCGTCAGCAGCTAGTTTTGAAGTACTTGCTGCAGCATGTCACTATTTGCAGGATTGTTGTTCCGAACGATGAAGGGCCATGAATTTGTGCTGGATTAAAACCTCTGCTTCATCCAGCGCACGGGCCATATGCAACTGGAGCAACCACCCAAAAGATGGGTCAACACCACTTAATTCGCCTACTCATTCGGCATTAATCGTCAATTCCAACATCATACCGCACTACACGAAAAAGCGTAATGAGCCCATGCATCGGTTACCGAAACCTTTGAACCATTCCGTCCTTCTCACTCAATATAAAAGGTCGTGAATTTTTGCTTGGTTCTCTGTCCAGCACGACATTCCCCCGCCGCCTCAGATCCGCAAACGCGAACGCACTTAGGGTTTCCGCACTCCCCCGCCAAACAGCACCAGCTCCATTGGCACGATGGATGCGCCAGCAAAACGCACCGCCACGCATATTAACGAAGATCCTAAGACTTTACGGGTTCCAAAATTATATCAGGCAGGAGGATCGCTGCCCTCAGTATCCTCAAAAACGAGCCAACGCAATTGCGCGTCTCCGTCCAAAAAAAGGAGGGAGGTAGAAACCATGCAGAGGTTATCCTTGCGCAACAGGTCTTTTTCCACAAGGAAGCCTAATAACCTCCCAGAGGCTTCAAAGATTACACTCCGCGATCTTACACAGGCCAACAAAGGAAGGCGCATCAGCTTTTGGTCCCGGCGTAAGGAGATTCCCTGTACAAAGGACAGCATCGCAAATTGGCATTTCCTTCCGTGCAATTTAGAAAAAAACCGAGTTCCCGTTCTTTAAAGATGTCTGCAAAATCCAAAAAGGGCTGATAAATATGCCGAAGCGTCTGTCTTATGACGAAGCAGCCTGGACCACGGGGGTTGTTTTCCATCTGCTTAACTTAGCGATACCGGGTGATGAACAACTGGTTCTGGTGCCTTGGTCAATGTTGCCTGCTTCCATTCTGCCCTTTTGAGGAGCTTTAAATTGACAATAACATTTGGTATCCGCCGTTCAAAGTACATCGGCGAGAATTGTGAATAGGGATTTGTTGCCTCCAACCTACGCCAGCGGCAAGATGGTCGACGTTTGCCTTGCGATCGACCCATCATGGACCCCACAAAGCAACGGAGTTACATCATCTTCTGTCGATACTCCCCTTTCTAGTTGTACCTGCTTAGATAGACTGCTTAAGTGTAGCCTTTCGAGTGCCTCTGGCCGCTTATCTCGGCAACTTTTCTAGACATGATTCTGCCTCTAGAATTTACCGCAGCACGAAGAGGGTAAGGGCAGAGTTATAAGACGGCGGATCATGAGCCAGTTGGCCAACTTGCACAGCCGAGGGCTTATCGATTAGCGATTCAACCTACGACGCATCACCACCGACGCGCCACAAAGCTATGCCTCCGGATCCTCAATCAGTTCGATCGTGTTTCTTCCGTGCACGGGACCCACCCGGCCAATTATCGACTCGGACTGTTCGTGGCACAACGGTAGGGCCATACTGGTGAACTAGCGAACGATAGTGACAATTCGATAACATAGCGTTCGGGTTAAAATAAGCGATGAAAAACTCGAAATTCAATTCAGTCTAAGCAACAGAGAACCTACAAAAGCTCTTCCCAGATTGCCGTAATCCTCGAGAAGCTCCTGGAACTTTTCACTCTTCCACAGCATCAGCATTGCAGGACGCATAGTGCACCACCAGCTGCCTTAGCTTCTCCGGCACCGCTTCTGCATAGCAGAATCGCAATAATTTCACGATGCCATCAATGTTGTGTTCGGATAAGTCGTAATCTACGAGAGTGTGGTGAAGTTTGTTGAAAGAAAGATACACTAGTCGCGTGATGTCGTAGCGGTCTCCCAGAACGTAGACCCGAGAGTGATGGATAGATATATTTCGATCATTTGTTGGCCGACTAATACTGCGTGGCCCATCCTCAGAGTATATAGACATGTCTATAGGCCAGGACTTCTGAAAACCATTCCATAGCATGTCCCGCTTTGGTATCCTTTTTCTCTTAGCCTTCTTCTCTGGCGTGTGTCCCCAGGTTGACGCCGAAGGCGCTTCGGGTTCCGCAATTGCAACTCCCTTAGCTTGAAGCCCAAGGCCATGCTCCTCAGCGGGTGAGGCTTGGATCGAGTGGTCACTGGGATCATTTGCTTCTGTAATACCGTCATGTTCGATAGAGCTATCGTCAACATCTTCCTCCGCTCCAACCACCGGTTCTAGTGTAGACGTAATCCCAAAAGCTCAAGAAGGTTCTCGTCGATATCGTCCCAGGTGACAAAGCCATCCTTTGCTTCCTTAAACTCCCCATGCACCATAGTCCTCAGAAAAGCAGACTGTTCGGCAACAAGGTAAGAGTTTACAGTAAATTCTCGTGTTTCCGAACCGATGATGCGAAACTGATTGGATGTTGCGGCGCTGGACTATGTTAGCTGACAAAAATCCCACTGGGTTGGTTGTCCACGATAAAGTTGGACTGGCCTTTTCTTCGATATGCCTTCCATTCTTTTCATTAGTAGCAACCCTTTGAAGTACAACGAAGCTAGGGCCAAGTGCCTGGATGACTTCTCATCTTATTTGGTGCTGCTAAACGTGATGCGGTCGTATGCTTGGTTGGCTCTCGAAGGTCTAACCGTCACATCTGGAAAACAATCTTATAATTGGGGCCAAGAGACCTTGTAACACTGGACCCCGCAATTTGCCGCCCCAGACCCGCCAATTGGGTTGCGCTCTTGTTCCAAGCCGCGAAAGTGGAGGGCCTCCTGCATAATTGGAAAAATGTGACCCGGCCAAAAATAATTGAAATGCGGTTGGGCCTTACCATTTGGCTTGCCTCGTGACATGGAATATTTGCTGGCTAGAGGTCCTTGCTGCAAGGAGTGTTCGTGCAGGTAGTTGTCCTGTTGATTCAAGTTCTTGTTTTGACATTCAATCCCTGAGATCACCAAACCCCGACCCCCTGACCAACCCACAAGGGCGATGCCTTTGTGCTGTTGCATTGGGGCGTGTAATCTCGGTAGCTTTACCGTTTTGGGACGTGTTCCCACTCGTACACGTGATTGAGTAAAAGATTCTTGTACCTTTAGCCAGTTCCGTTTCTGATGCGTTTTGCACCCAATCATGAACGCACCAATTCGGAAAATTCTCACAACCTACTCATCTCCGTGCATCACATCGACCTGCATGGCTCCATTATACGGCTACTGTTTTTAGTGCTGTATGGATTGGCACTCTATGATGGGGCAGATGTAGAAAATTAATGTGTTGACGCGAAAGATGGTTTTGCTCCTAACTGTATGTCACATCGATAACGCAATCCTTCTGTGACGGCCCGAGTACAAACATCGTGTTTCACCGCAGAATTTTTTGGCTGATTTTGGGCAATATAAGAGCTAATCGGCCAGAGACAAGCCTTGGGGATAAGTTGCATTGCCGACTAGAGTAGCTGCTGAAATCCAAATGATACCAAGTTGCTTGGCTAGCAAGCCTGCAGAATGGTGGCTAGTAAATAGAAATTTCCTCATGCATAAAATTTTCAGCATGGACGCACGGATCATGTTCATCGGAGGATTTTTGTTTCCCAACCATTTAGATCAAGAACACTGTTGTAAGGTTCCTTTTGAACCTGGTACCTTTTGAACCTGGTAGCCAAATGAACGACCTAAAGTGGCTATTTGTGAACGATCTTTCACTGCCAGCTATTTTGTGAGCATGTGATTGGCCGCCAATGCACGACAAATGCCATGCGGGAGGCCCACTACCCTCGTATTAACTAAATTTAACCAATCTTGGCAGTGGGTGATCTAACTATACACTAGCATTCGGAATGCAAGAGGACCTTCACCCAGAATTTTGTACGGCACAAAACTCACACTTCGCGGGATGTTGAGGACAGTTGGCCGTACTGGATTTGCTTATGCGATTCTTCAGGTGCTCACAGTACGTCAATATACCCCTTCAGATAAACCGAGCCATTCTGGGCCACTCATACCTACCCCAGTCAAACAGCGTCCATCACGATGCAGGAGGCCCTCCATCACCGGGCACACTATCTATGCGGAGTCCGACGTCACATGGTGATGCGTGGCGTAATGAAATGGAGATTGACCGACCATAATCTGTTGTTGATGAGATGCCGGTAAGTTACACCAAAGCGTCCAACGCCGCCTACATTTTATGTTTCGCATCTTACCATAGTCCGAAACAACTTTACACAGGCAAGCAGCTTAAACAAGTAGCACCGAAATTGGTCCTCCTTTTTTCCTGGTCCGTCAACATGACTGTCAAATGTAGTCAGTGTGATCGGAACTTCCGCACTGACGACGCTCTGCAGCAGCACATTCGAGATTCGCATAAACCTATTCAGTTGCCTAACTGCCAGATTTGTAGCCGGACTTTCAACGATAACGACGCTCTTGAGCAACATCTGAAACAATCAAGGGTTCATAAACCCCGGTCCCAAAATGTACGCACTCGAATACCCACCGAAAGCAAAAACGCGTCTGCGGACAGTGAAGCGGGAGTGGCAGATCAGATGAAACTTCTTCAACCCAGCCCGGCGGTCAACGAGATAGCGGAGATTAAAGTCGTGCCTCTGCTCACCGAGCATGTGCGCAAACGGGCGGCCGATCTGGCTGGGCCAGCGTCGGTTCCATTTACACAGTATGGCCTGCTCGGAGGTATTATCTCTGATGGCCGGGGGCCCGAGGCGCCTGCTGACCCACGCATTTTCTATAACATTGCGGCACCATCGAGCGTCTTTATATGTGGTAGTCAAGGGTCCGGAAAGAGCCACACTCTCTCTTGCCTGCTCGAAAATTGCCTGATACAGTCGTGCGCGAATGTCTTGCCACGGCCGCTCACCGGAATCCTTTTCCATTATGATACTTTCCTGTCGAATAATGCAGGCGAGCCTTGTGAGGCCGCCTATCTAGCATCCAACCGGCAAGTCAAAGTCAGGATTCTTTGTGCACCTACGAACATTAGAACGATCCAGGTGGGCCAACATATCATATAAACTTTGGACAGGCGAGCCGTCAGAGCTGATTAGCGTTTCAATAGAGGGTGTATTCGAAAATCCCAAACGTGGCAGTTGAGCCTCTACGACTTAACGAACGCGACCTCAATACAACACGTATGATGTCATTGATGGCGGTAAACAATTCGAAGGGAATTCCACTATATTTACATGTCATCCTGCGCATTCTGCGGGATTTGAGAATTGAGCAGCAGGAGCAGTCCGACACCGCAGATGAATGCATTCCCCCCTTCCAGTATGCAAAATTCAAAAGGTGCCTCGAGAAGGAATGCATGACCGAGACCCAGCTCGCGCCGCTGAAGCAACGTCTCGACACTCTCGAGAGCTTTATGGTTGGCAAGCAGGTTTATGCGTTTAACTCGGCCACAAAAAAAGTGGTACTCCTGTCAAAAGAATAAAGGCTCGGGAAAACGAGCAAGGAACGGATTGGACACCAGAGGTACGCTCATTAAACTTTCTTTGTCCATCGGCATACGGCCGAAACACTTACTCACAATTTCGAAAAACAAGGCTGGCAAGTTGACGATCGTCGACCTATCATGCCCCTGCGTGGAGGCGCAAACCGCCTGCTCACTTTTCAACATTTGCCTTAGCCTCTTCCTAGAGCAGGAAAGCAAAATCGGCCGTGTTGTGGCCCTGGACGAGGCCCACAAATTCATGAGCGGCGGCACCGAGGGCGCCGAATCGCCAGACTCACGCAACCTGACCGAAAGCCTGCTGCAAACGCCACCAGGCTTGCAGGATATTTATCTCGACGCAGGAACCCAATATCTCGCCTAACCTGCTGGACCTGTGCTCTGTAACAATAGTGCACCGCTTTACGTCCCCCGCGTGGCTGCGGGTGCTTAAGCAGCACCTGGCGGGTGTTAGCTCGTCATCACTGATCCATGAAAAGACGTTTTCCGGCGGCTGCGGCGGCGGGGAGGACGATGGCGACGGCATTGTTCCTATCAGGCTTCGCGGCGCTTCTAGTGGCCCGGCTCATATCGACCCACCTGCCGAGTTTTTTTCGCACATAGTCAAACTGCGTGTGGGTGAGGCGCTGGTGTTTGCCCCACCATGGGGACAGCGTTGCCAACCGAAAAAAATGGCTTGAGTTATATGGCCTAAACACTTCGAATAAATGGCCTCAAAGCGGAGCCTTCCACAGTGTTTTGCGTTGATCGGTACAAAGCATTATTTATTACAAAATTTCAGCCACAAAATGGTGGTGGTGGTAACGACAAATCGACAAACTGCCTGCGAGTCGAAAATTTTTCGCTTTTCGCTTTGGGCTTTGTTTGTCGTTCCACGTGTTGGATTGGGGGTGGGGGGATCACGTGTTTTTCTAACTGGGTTTGTGTGGCTTTAATACAGGTTGTGGCTTTAGATTTTAATAAAGTTGATTGTTATTTGTACTGGAAAATAATTCGTACTGTGAGGTATCCGCTTTGATGCCATTTATTCGAAGTGTTTAGGCCATATAACTCAAGCCAAAAAAATCTTGGTAAGGCCAATACAGACACCGGAAACATAAACCTGGATAGACTTCTCTTTGAATCTTTACGAATCATCGTTTTCATCATCAAGGTGGTTGAAAGCAGAATTAGGTAACATTGTCAATTAGCTAATTCTATAATCCCGGTACGATTTCCAAACGCAGGATGTTGCTTGTAAACATGGCCAATACACCTGGGTAAGATCTTGAGCGGACGCCTAACGCGAACATTCGCGGTGCGAGGCTTTTTGCGGCGCAGGTGCGCGAGTGGGCAAGTAACCCAAGCAATCCGATCCACCTCACATCTCAGGCGGGCGTCGGTGTCTCTTGTACACCAGTTCACGCGACGTGCGGCCTTCGCTCTGCCTCGATGGCATAACTGACTGCAGGCTGAGTGCCTGGTCTCCGTACACCGAGGTCCTCTGATTCCCGATGGCTCCAGAAATCCCTCCACCGGAGAAGCCGTCAACGCCGTTGCTATTATGGCTGCTGAAGCTCCCGCTATGACTATGAACGGACATGCCCGATTGGCGACCGGATATGTGATGATCTCCAGCAAATCTGTCTCTGACGGAACCATCATGGCCAGTAGCCTCAGCAAAACGATCTTCTAGCCAAGCTTGGCCTCCCGGATTGCATGTCGGAGCTGCAGATAGACGAGAATAATGAGGAGATTCGCGTACTCCTCTTGGCGTCTGATCCAGATGCGTCGAATCTGGAGCCGATTCGTATTTCGGGGCAGTTGGAATATGACCGAAGTTAGAAGCGGCAGAAGCCGGCTGACTTGGTATTGGTGGGAAGGCGGAGATTGGTGGGATTCCGTAGAAGGATATCGAAAAAGGGTCCCAGTTGAATTGGGATCGGGAGAGGGCTTGAGTTGGATCCAAATCAGGTGGCCAGCCAACCCCCTTGTAGATGGGAGGCTTTGAATATGAATCAGCGGAAGACGCGGCTGTGGACAGCGAGGGCGACTCCAAAATGGGCTCGACCTCTTTAGAGGGCGAGGGTGACAGGCGTTCCATAAGATTCAAAATCTTGGTTTTGACATTTTGGCTTTGCCCACAAAGTGGCTCGCTAGCACCATCCTTTTCCAGCCCATCAAGTACAGCAGCAGGCATACGGAAAGTGTAACGGTTGATAGCTTCGATAAAATCCTTGCGTAGGCTCTTGTGCTGTTCTTTCTCCTCGGCGTCAACACAATAGACGTCCTGATAGTACTCGATCAGGGCGTCTGTTGTGTTCGAAGTCAGCTTGAATATAACTCCATCGCATGGGAGATCGACAAGAACAACATTTGCCTCGATATTGACAAGATAAAACCCGGGATCCGAGTCTTTTGGGCCTTCTCGCATCAGGGATGCCAGGATCCAGATGGTGTTTGGCGATGATAAAACTTTGCTAAGACATGTTTGATGCTCAGCAACGCTATTGAGCGGTTCATTGGGTCTGATGCGTCTCAATGATTCTGCAAGCCACGGTTTGATCCTGGACCCGAGAACGATAGTCATGGAGGAAGGCTGCGGCGTAAAAGCCGCAACAGATTGAAGCTGTGTATTTGGTAGCATGCTGGGCGAGTTGCCAGAAAGAAAAACGGGAACAAATCAGGTGCAATCTCGACTGGAGCATTTTAAAGTTTGACTGAGCTTGGCTTTGTTGGCCTTTTTGAAATTACACTGAGTGTCCCGCCAAAATGAGCCCCCGAGAACCTGTACAACGGCGCATACATCGGCTCTTTCCGACCTCCATACCTCGAGCCTCTGCCCGTGAGACTTTCCTTGCTATGGCAGGGTGTGTGTTCCACTGCCCCTTGACGCTGAAGTGGAATGAATCAAGATGATCTAGCACCTATGTAGCTTGGTTCACTTTGCTTCCCGCAGCTTGTTGTAGTCGAGAAGGATTGAGAAAATTCTCAAATTGAATTAACTTAGAATGGTGACGCCCAATGTAACCACACCACCTGTACGGCGTCCTCGCCTGCAGCTTACTCAAGTGCTTGCAACCTTGGTAACCTTGGTAGAGCGCTAGCTTGAAACTCTGGAAGAAGATGTCCAGGAACCCGAAGTACAATTGCGAGGGATGCAAAATGTTCGCCAAGTCTGCTGATCGTTCCTTGCAGCCCAGCTTGTTGTCCCGGAACTCGTCACGGCCTTGTCGGTAAATCTCTGTAAATTCTATCAGCTCCTTTCACGTCAGACCCCATTGATGATGCTACAGCCTGGACTAGATCGCCTCGGTCCTTCATGGATCTTGCGGGTTCGCGACCATATGAGGTGGAAGGCTGTGTGTTTCGGCAGGATGTCTGGCGTCTCCGCCATGAATGCTGTTCCTGAAGACTCAAAGACTTCAGTCTCCAGGAACGTTATATAGCCTCTCAGATCGACTTATAGAAATAATTTTCTCGACTTTGTTCTACACTAGTATGACAGTGATTCCGTAGTCCGGCAATTTTCGTTCCATGAAACCCGTGCAATCGTCTCAAGCATTGGTCAAAGTCAATATCCGGCTATCTAGCGAAAACGGGCAAACATCCAGGACAAAACGTAGAGCCTTACAAACTCCGCTTACGCCAGTTCACCCTTGTGCTGTTGGTAAATTTCAGTGTGACCGAAGCCCTGCGATTCTAATAGAACCGCGTCTCATTGAGGCAGACGAGGCGGAAAACCGATGTGGTTGACCGGGTAAAACCTGGCTGTCTTATCGACATTTTGCGTTGGGTTGCATCACCGGGGGGCGAGCATGCATCCGGTAGCCTTGGCGCTGGTGGGAGGTTGGCTTACGTCCAGATTCTAAGAAAGTGCCAAGTCAATACGAGGGGATTTATGCTAGGAAAGTGCGGAGATGGCGGACCTATTTCCAGAACCGGATAACCTCCGGAGGGATCCGCTCTCTCAGCGTACAGAGTTAATGCACCTTGGGGCCGATTGCTTCCGCTGACCAATCCAAACGCTTAGCAGAACGGTCGCCCCAGAACCCCGCAGTGCAAATATCCTAGCCTAGTCTAAGAAAGGCGTTATTAAACCCGTTTTCCACTTCAGCAGGGGAACCTGGTTTCCCCCGCCTATCATTGCAGATCGGCTAGGCCCCGTAACGTACCAGGGGCTCCCAAAGCTGCGACAGGTTGGAGCCCAAATCAATCGGTTTTCTCCACTAGCCCCAAGGAACTTAGCGTTAAAGTACTGGTCACTCAAAAAGCGGGTCAAAGTAATAATAACGAAAAAGAATGTTCAAGCGAGACAAAACTGACCAGTACTTGTAAATGAAGTAACTCCGTCCTGAGTTTGCAATCAATCAATCACCCTTCGATCTCAGTCCCACGAAAAAAGCTGGGACATCCATCTTTCGCCCCATCTGCGTTTCGCCCCATCTGCCGGCACTATGATGATGAGTGGTGTTACGGAGTGGCGTGCCTGGGCGACTGCCAACCGTGACTAGCTCCACCTCACGTGACAAGGCGCCAGGGTGAGTTTGTTATTTGCTCGCTTAGGCGCGTGTACGCGATTGGCACTGCGTGCCTTTCTTCTTTACACTTACCTTTAGATCTTCGAATAGAATCGCCCCTATATTGCAGCCTTGTCTCTTTGGGATCGCTTTCGTGACATATACCCCAAAGCACCAGTCTACTTGTTCGGCATTTATTCCATTGGCATTGCATTCGTAGTTAGCTGCCAAGGCCTAATAACTGTGAGCCTAATCGCTAGTCAAGCTGCACTTTATGTAGGGTGTTTTATTCACCGCCTAGCCGAGGCGGGTGCGCTTTTGTTTATGCGCTTCGCACAAAGCTCCACCACCAACCAAACCAAGACAATTCTGATGGTCCATCTCATCTTCCGAATCCTAGCGCTATTGGTTGTCGCCATAGCATTGCCTCTGCTTATGAAGGCTATCAGCATGCCTTTTTGGTTATATTTTGTAAGTCGATTGAGCTTCTGCCAAGAAGGGCTGCGCCTCGCTGACCCCGACCGGCAATTGCAGGCCGCATTCGTCGTTCTTTTCGTTGCCGACCTCCTGGTGAATATTCCCTTTGCGGCGAAAGTAGTTATTAGCCCTGGTCCCAGTTCAACTCTTTCCACCGAACTGAATTTCCAATAAAGTCCGAAAGGTCAGTCCGTCACCTGTTGCCGTGGATTGCCTTGCCTTTTGGCGGTAAAACGAGATAAGAAATCTAGAATATACCGTAGACTTTACATTTAGGTATGCCAGTTTTAATGGGGTTCCGTTCAAGAGTGGCATAAATAGTACTTTTAAACCGAGAGCAGAGCTGTCAAATCGCTTCACAAGTGCTGCTGCTGCTTTTCTTTAATTTGTTTTGTCGGTTTCGTCATAAAAATTCAGTAAACTATTGGAATTCTGCCCGTCAGCAAATTGGCTTAATCTGGGTGGAGAACCAATTCGGTCGATGCGGGGCGGCATCGGCCACGGCGTGTCCGTCCAGTGTTTCCTCGGCCCAAGTATAAATAGTCCCATCTCCGTGCCAGTCAATCCCAAAAGTTCGAACAGCAGTCCCATCAATCTTCTTTCCCAGCTTCAGATTACAATCCCTCTTGTTCTTTTGCACCTGTCAACATGTCTTTGGTTCCTTCCATCACACAGGGGCAGACCAATGCCGTCGAACCTGTCAAGTCTCACAACCATGGACCTAGGCGTAACACTCCAGTCCCGCTACCTTTTACCGTTGGTTCACAACCTCCCGTCGGACCAAGCCACCATGTGCCGGTCAACCAGCCGCTTAAAACTACGACCTCTCATCCTGTATTCAAACCAAGCTCGAACGCTACCCAAAGGCCCCGTGGATACGCACATGATATCAACAAACAACCGGTGGCTGCCAAACGCGTAGCCAGTGATTCGAATTCGGGACTTAATCTATCGCTACATCAGATGGACCAATCGCACTTGACGCCAAGCTATGGTGTTGATAGCAAGTTGCGAGCCGAGTGTGGAAACCGGCGAAAGCATTGTTTGGAAAATCACACAGCCCAACCGCCGCTGGCAGAGCTGCCCCAGAATCCAGACAGAACTGCCCCAGCAGCCGAGGCTGCATTCAAAGTAGGGCAGTTCACGGAGCATGTCACTCATGCCGAACCTTCTGGCCTGATTGGCGATTCAAAAGGAAATTCGTCTCCTGGTGTAAAGGCAGCAGAGGCTGATAAGACTGCGACTGGCGAGAGCCAACTCGTCGAATCAATGGATCGACCCACCAAACGGCAAAGATTCTGTACAGGAATCCGTTCAGACTTGCCTCCGGAATGCCTAGACCATTCGCTGCTCCCGGTAAAATGGTCGCATTATGCCATGTCAGGAACGATAGCTCTCGGGGTCGACTGCACATATGCGGAAGAGAAGCTCGAGAAAGCATTGAGGCAAATCGGTTTTGTCGATATCGAGATCAAAAAATACAGATGGCCGTTCGGAAGCTGGATGGCGAACGAATGCCAGAGCTCAGATCGCGAAAGGCTGAGGATGATGGGCGATAGGTGTGTTCAAAACCTTTCTTTAGGTCTCGACGGAATATCCAAACTCCCATTCACCAAAGGCCTACAGTGGGAGCAGAAGTCTGTAAATTCATACGTTGGTAAAGTTAGAAAAACACTTGGAGAGGGCCGACTTTACGTGCCGGTCATGGTTGCCTGGGCTAGACGACCACATTGAAAAGCGTGCCGAGTAGTCTAGCGAACAGAAATGCCTATGCGAGATGAAGGCGACAGAGATGGTAAAACACTTCCCTGGTCTGAGAGGCAACAATGCACAGAATTCATGAAAAATACCTATTTTGGACTTAAGAGAAAAAGATGAACAAAGCAGCACTGCCCAAACGAGAAACAAGTGAAAAAGAAAACGGTTGGAGCTTTTCATATTATGTCTAACCATCGATGCCCGTCAATGCGCAGTTTCTCTGTTGCTCGCTAGCAAACCTTGCTACATGCAAATGGGGCGCCAGAAAACCGACAAAATTGTTCTGCTTGGGAAAGGTGATCGCATGGTAATGGTCGACAGCACTTGGATTTCGGGACTGAAAAACTCGGACGGGATTGCCGAATCTTCCGAAGCTGGACAGGTACGAAAGCCGAGATGGGCAAAAACAGAAAAAGAATCCATAGCGCGAATAGGCCTCAAGGCTGAATGAAGTGAATTGCGAGACATTCCCCGCTGGGTTTTGGTTGGCAACTGTCGTTCAACAGCGATCATATAAGCTATTACTCAAAGTGGGACAATCTGCCAGGATTTAGTCTCCTAGGCCTGTTTTACGGATGCATGAGGCTCGGCCTCCACAAGGACTAGAATTGGTCCAAAACTGAACTGCAACGAAGCCACATGGTTCGTATAAATTCTATTGGACCCAACATAGATTTGACCCTCGTCACAAGAGGACCGCAACTCACCGTCGCCATGTTTAAATGGAAGATTCTCGCGCATTCCGCTTTCGCCTCTGTAGTTCTTTCCTCCGTTTGCACCTTAACACTGAGCGCATATGCGCTTTTGAACGAGGATACTGTAAAGTCCGGCATAGTCACCTTGCAAGTAAGTAAAGTCACTTAATTCCTTGGCGTTTTCAAGCTGCTAAATTCAAAAGTTTGATGTCACGCAAATCTTAAAACTCGATGCGCTGGAACGGCGTTTCCCGCAGCAAGAAGGTCTTTTAGACGGCATAAGACCCGGAGCTCGTGTTTCCAGCATCTTGAACAATCTCCAGAGTGCAGCAGGAGCAGTTGCTACATCGGTCCCAGAGATTATCAAGGATATACCCAAAGTCATCAGCCAAGCGCCCCAGCTTATTTCGGAACTAGTTCCCAAAAACTGCTCCCTGGGGACCGGAGAGTTTTGTATCCAAATCGGTGACAAAAACTTATTTGACGCCCTGCCTTTTGACCTTTTTACTTTCATCGAGCCGGAAATTGTGAAAGTGTTGAAACAGCACTTTCAAGACATTGAAAATGTCGACGCTACTCTTACGCAAATCACAACGCCATATTTCCGCCATACCCTCATAGCCGGCGTAGTGCTAACTGGTATCGCTACTTTTTTTGTCGTTATGTCGGCTTATGGCCGTTTTGCCTGGCTCAAAAAGTCGAAGGAGATTTTATTTTCACCGAAGCCCATTGTTTTCATACTGAGGCTGCTTATTGGACTACTGCTTTGCGTTCCGTACATAATCCCCACCTTGACACTTTTTATGGTCCGGTCCAAGTTCGATGAGTTGCCGCCATGGATCGAAATTGAAAATGGTGACGTGTTCGAGCTTCTGATAGGATGCATATGTTGTGCACTGTTTGGGGCAGTTATAAGCAGTGCTGTACACGTTTTCGCAGAGGCTTTCTGAGGCCAAATTTTAGCTTGATCGTGGCCCTTGGGTACACTTTATAAACGTCTGCTTTGTAACGTGGTTTGAAAATCGTATTTCTGGTATAAAATTTTTACTCCTCGTAGTCCTCATCTACCGGGACTAGCAGTGATATGTTTTGTTTACTCCAATTTTGGTTTTGAATCTTGGAAACGAAAAAAAACTATAACTTTCGAACAATATAAATTTTGCGTTATGCAGTTCTGCGCACGACGTGCGCACTTGCCATCCAGCAACTATTTGCAATATGTTTAGCAATCCCGCATCAGCATGTAGTATGTGAGGCCAATATACCTTCACAGCTCCTGCCCTTGCTAGTCTTTAAATTACACAAAATCCACAGCTGACCTTTTTCTCATCATAGCTAAATCTAAGGCGACCCTTTTACACAGACATCTTTCGCTCAGGCCATCAAGGCTTGTAGGGGCTCGTCGAAGGATGGACGGTACCATGGGTAATTGCAATTGGCCTTTGTTCCATGTTTATAGATGTAGTCGACGTCGTCCGCCCAGCTGCTTTTGTCCAAATTGCCAAATGACCCGGTATTTTGAGGAACAACTGGGTAGCGAGCCACAGGCTGTGAACCATCCAATTGTCCAAACGTCTCTAAATCCATACTGAATGGTCGCAGCAAAGCTTTACCTGCTAGGGGAAACCTAGAGGTTGTATCCTCTTTCAAAGCAAAATCTTTTGGGAGGCAACCTCCCCCAAATTGCGGCGGGGCAGCTTCCTTCAAAGCCTGTAGCATTATGTTATAATCCCGTGAATTTGCCCCTATAGTGGTGGTAGGCTCCCCGTCAGATAAATATGGCATTAACGGTGGTAGAGCTGCTTTTGCCTCCGTCGGTGGGCAGGGGGTGGGTGTCGCGACGGCTTCCCTGGACCCAGTGGACGTCACTGATGCTATCCCGGTCGTTATAACGGCTGAAGGCGCTGCCATACCCTCAATGTTTTCCGCGAGGTGTGAAGACTGCTCATATAAAAAGGCTGTTTAGCTGACGAATCTAGCTTATAATTAACGAGCCACCTGATGGCAGTGGTGTGCGCAATGGAGCGCCTGAGTTATGACATCTTTTCTCACCCTTTCCAAACCTGGCACGTCTTTCTTTTCTAAATGTTTCAGATGTTGAAAGTTGAACGGCGCAGAAATTCGGTCTTTTGCCTTCCTTTTTCTCTCTCGACTGTTTCTTTTTCGGCTGAATAGCGATGTAAAGACACGCATAATTGTTATGCTGACAACCGCGACTGGTGGCAACGTGTATTGCGATCAAAATGGCCGTAACAGTGTGTTTGATTCGGTGAAGAGTTGTCAAGATTGGACATTATCGAGCCGAGATTCATGCGGGCATTGATTATTTATACCTTTATCCCCCGGCGTAGATGGATATTCGGACCCGTTCGATCTCCCAACTTTTATTCTCATTTGTAATCTTACTGTTTTTCTTTCCTGATAAGGTGCTCTCATGTTCTCTATAAAAAGCAGAGTCTACAAAGGCAGCAGTACAGCTATATTGCATCCAGCAGTCTTATCGCGACATTTATGTCTAAAACAAAATATCCAGCTTCCCTATGCGTTTTTACGATCAAGGGGCATGCAATGAATCAGCGCCGTAGTATCTATACGGCAAAGCACCCAAGCAACAATGGGTTTTATTGTGTTCCGGTGGCTGCGAAGGCGTCACAGAAGTATTTCCCCGAACTGTTATCAACAAATTTAACAGTAGCGTTTTGTCTAAATCATCGGTGGGAGCGCGATTGAGCACAAAGTAAGTGGGACAAAGTTTCGTCAAACAGTTTCTTGGTAGGCAAGTTTTGGGCTTTGACCAGCGCCCCGTTTAAGCCGTGGCATTGGTAGGTTAAATCAACCGGACGCCGAACAGGGGAAAAATAAAAGTGATTAAGCTGCCAACTTTTCGCCCGTCGATGGTCAGTTTGAGGAATTTATTCCTGTTTAGACAGAATTTTGGCCCTGAAGCGTAAGCCGAAGCCAAAGATAGTTAAGTAGACCATTATGTGAACTTTGGAAGGTACCAAAGATCAGCGCTGAAAAAGCCTAGTTTCGGGTGGGTAAACGTAACGCTAGGGTCTAATACCTTACCATGTTGTTTTTCGTTCAATTTGGAGTGTACGTTTTCTGCACTACAACCCTTATCGAAAAGCTTTTTCAATCGCACGATACCACAAAGGTCAAAAACACTGTCGTGCAGATATTCCCTCGAGTAAATTAACACATCGCGAGGCTTTGCAGGCAGATAGAAAGCTTGGTCATACATTCTTTCTTTTATTTTTCATTTTTTCTTCGAAGAAAAAAAGAGAAGGAACAGGTACGGAGAAACCAGCAGACTTTACCAAAGCCCCAGACGGGTTTTTGGACAATTCAGATTCCAAATTGGGAATATGTCAGCCAGGTGGATATTTCGGCCTTGCCATATAAGCTCTAATAAAACAACGCTTTTCAGTATTCCTATTTGATTTTTCTCGACCTTCAATTTTCAATAGTTCAGCCTGCTCATTTACAGACAAGAGATCTCATTTATTGATTTGAAACCAGGTATCTGATACAGCCCTTCTTTAGACAGAAATATCCAACTGCCATGGGAAACACTCTTCGGTCCGTCAAACTAGCAGTTCGTTCGAAAACTGTAGCAAACATACACAAATCAGAAAATGACGTGGCCACACCATTGTTTTTCACTCTGCCTTTCGAAGAGACGATTGAAAACGTCGGTCGGGCCTATTGCTTGCTTTACAAAGCGAGCGGTAAGATCCAGTCAGAAAAGCTGCGTCCAAGTCCTAGACTCAGCCACATAGTCGCCAATTCAAGGTTGCTTGCCATTGTGAGAAAGGAACTCGATAACACATATAGCGGGAGGGGTAAAATTCATTAAAATAACAGAGCATCGGTAGATGGCAGGCTCGAGATAATATTTGTAGGCGTTTCATAGTGTTACCTGATACTGTAGCTAGCTCTCCTAAAGCGCAAAGGTATTCGCTCCGCCGGAAGCGATATTCAAAAGCAAAGATGGGACAGGTCCGTAGCTTGGAACCACTCAGGAAATGTCATATAAATAAGGAAATATACCAACAATAACGCAAAGGTACGGTGCTATCCAAAAGATATAGTCTAAGTGGTGTTGAGGGTTAAAAAGGAAAACAATGGTCCAATGACAAAGAGCAGCAATGCTATGACGCAACAATGTTCCAAAACACACGCTCCACCTTTGTGTTTTCGTTTTTTACCAAAGTTGGCTTACGCATCGGAATCATACGACTGGGAGGCGTACCCCCATTTTTTTGTATATATCTCATAACCGGCTTGCCATCCCTGAACTTGGACATGATCGTCGACAGATCCTGAACTAGCAGCCGATCGTTGTCCTTAATTCCACCTATCTCATCTTCACCGATTCGAACAGGTACGTCCTCATTGTAATACAAAGCAGCGGTCTCTGGTTTATCCTTGGATTTGCCTGTCAAATGAAATAGCTTTTGAGGCTCTTTCAGTTTCAGCTCTTCCTGATATTATAACGCTCCAAAGCGATTGTTATCTTGGTGCCTTCAATGCTAACTTCGTGCGATTCCTTGTCATATTCATGTGGTCTAAGCGAATGGCGAATATCCGGGGCATATTGAATATCGCCGCCCCAATCGTTTGCGGTAAGTAAGAGATACACTCGCTCGTCGCTGCCTTTGTAAAGCTTGAGAATGTCGTAGCCTATCAGAACCGGGATAGGTGGCGAAACATGTGTGTACGTTTGGTTCATCACCGTATTGAGCCATTCATCGTCTTTGAAAATTTTGTTCCAAACTTGCATTGCTTTTTCTTGCTCTGGGTGAAGATTCGCATTGATCCCAACCTGTGCCAATCCTTTCTTTAAATGAATGCGAGATATAGGAGGTAAATTTGTAATCGTGTCGAAAATTTCTTGTGGCAGGTTCCCGAAAACTGCAAGCTTCTTCTGTTCAGACATGGGATCTGATACAAAATAAACTACCCGGCGTATCGTGCCTGCAAACAAGTATCAAGCAGCGCAGCGAGGGTCTCTTTTATAAGCTATCACTGTTGCACCCTGTCTATTACCTGCATTGGGGATCTGCGAAACCCTAGACTTGGAAAACAGAATGCTTCTCCAGCATCCCATTTTCGGTCCGGAGTTTCTGGAAGTCACCCTGAAACAGCGGTACGGAAAACAGGATTGCTGTTCCGGTGCCTTGTAGCACCGTGACGACTTCTACCCGGGTTCCGTTGTCATGGACCAGAAATTGTCCTCTGACGATGTCCCGTTTGTGGAGTTAGTTCCACCTTGTCACCCCATTTAATTGAAAATTGTAACCCTCAAAAACATATTTTGCATTTTCTGGTTTTATCCTTTTATACCGCAGTCCCTATCGCTTGACGCCCTTGAATCGCACGACAATCTAATTGCATTTTATTCCGCATTGAACGAGACTTCAGGGATCCTTAACTCATCGTTTGTCGTTCGTTGCCTACCATGCGATGGACGACATTTTCCCTCGCTTTCTCCTACCTCTTTTATCCATCCGAAAGTAGTCCTACGAAGAACACGCCGCCAAGGCCTGAGCTCCTGCGAAAGCGCACAACGTTCGGAACTTCTTTCGGCATCCCGGGTGACAATGCGACATTTGACTACGTACGTCTGTTCGTGCTTGGAAGAAAACTACGACTGACATGTAGCCGTAGGTTGTTGTCGGAGGTGGCAACGCCGGTCTTGCCGTAGCCGCCCGTCTTGCGCAACAGCAGAAAGGAACGGTGGCGGTCGTCGAAGCCGGCAGCTTTTATGAGATTGGGAACAGCAATATGAGCGAGGTTCCGGCATTTACTAGCATATTCGCGAGCAAAGGTGTCCACGATTGGCAGCCGATGGTGAGTGTATTTCCCAACGTATGGCTGCACCGGCCGGTAACGAATATTTCGTTATTCATGTTCGAAAGCTTTGCCATTATCGAAACGAGACGACGATGCTATCGAAACAGGTTTTATAAAAGTTGCCATTGATTGTAAATGCTGACCATGAAGTAAACAGGTCGACTGGGGATTTATTACTGAGCCTCAGATTGTAAGTCTTGTCACGGTCCTTTGCAAGACACCCGTCCTAACCTTTATTTATCAGGCCACGGACGGAAAGTCGATCCTGTACCCGCGTGGGAAATGCTTCGGGGGTTCAACGGCCAGAAACTTCATGGTCTACCAGCGCGGCAGTGTTCAGTCCTACAAAATGTGGGCAGACCTGGTCGGTGACGAGAGTTACGAGTTTGAAAGTCTCCTGCCCTACTTTGAGAAGAGTCTCAAGTTCACACCCCCCGACACGAGCCGAAGATTCAAAAACGGCAGTGTCGATTATGATCCTACCGTGCTAGGGGACGGTCAAGGGCCTTTGTCTCTGACCTTCTCACACTACGTCCAAGCCTTCGGTACGTGGGTGGTGAAAGGACTCGTGGAACTCGGGTTTCCCGTCATTCCCGGATTCCAAAGCGGCCATTTGATGCGGGACGGCTCGACCATGGGCCAAGCCTATAGCATGTATAACATTAACGCAACCACCATGCTGAGAGAGTCGTCCGAAACATCGTTCATGCGACTGGCCATGGAACATGAGAACTTTATCGCCTACCCATCTACTATGGCCAAGAGGGTCCTTTTTGATGAGGACAAAAAGGCCACGGGCCTCATGGTTGACACGCAGGGTGTCCAGTACATCCTGTCTGCCCGCAAGGAGATTATATTGTCAGCAGGCTTTATAGGAACGCCGCAGCTGCTTATGGTGTCCGGGGTTGGGCCAGCGGATACTTTGCAAAGATTAAACATTCCCGTCCTTGCAGATCGTCCCGGCGTTGGCCAGGGTATGCAAGACCATGTATATTTCGGTCCGTCTTATCGCGTCAACGCTCCAACGATGTCGTCGCTTTTTGAGAATCCCAAATTCGCCGCGCAACAAGCCACCGAATTCAAAAACAACGCGGCTGGAATGTACACCAACCCTGCGTCCGATATAATTGCGTGGGAAAAGGTCCCGACGGAAATGCGCTCAAACTTTACGGAGGCCTCACGGACAAGGTTGAGTGGCTATCCTGAGGATTGGCCCGAACTGGAATATATTTCCCTCAATGGATATTTGGGCTGGAACAACGATTCCCGTGGGGGATCCCCGAACGACGGGTACAACTATGCAACCTTGGCGGTGGCATTGGCCTCGCCACTTTCGAAAGGTTCCGTGACCATCGTTTCTAACGACACGTTTGTTCATCCTAAACTCGATCCCCAATTCCTTTCCGAGCAGGCCGATATAGAGGTTGCATTGGCTGGTTATAAAAGAGTGCGACAGTTTTGGCAGACGACCACGATGCAACAGTTTCTCGTCGATACGGAAGAAAAGTTCCCGGGCCGCTTAGTCCAAAACGACGATGATATCATAAGCATTATCAAGCAGAGCTACCACACTACGAATCACGGTTCCTGCACTGCCGCTATGGGTAGACCTGAGAACCCTATGGCCGGTCGGTTTACATTTTGCAAATACCGTTATAAGTTAGGTATTTATTTGTTCGAAATCGAGGAATCATGCTATAATACCTGCTAGGGCTAAGCCGGTGTACGGTTTGAGATCCAAACAAAGACGCTTGCCCGTTTTGTTTTGACTGCAGCCGGACAGGGCTCTGCCACCAACGTGACGCGGAGTTGTTGCTGTCGATTTTACCAGCCAAAAGTGGAACCCAGGTGATCGATTACCACAGGTGGCCCAAATTTGGGCCCAATCAGAAGCCCAAATACGGGCCTGACGAAAGGCCAGATCAGGGACCAACCAGCCAATTCTCCATTAAATTGAACATGGATAGCGTAGTCTTTTGGGTGATTTGTGTCGCTCGGCCACCTGAGGAGCCAAATTGAAAATGTCGGCAGGGAACAAGAACAGAAGGGAGGCAAGAGAAAATTGCCGCAAAAAACTCTCTGATCATATAAGTGGGTTTTCTTCTTCTCCCCGCCCGTTCTGATGCGTTCGCGCACGCACGAACAGATTGCAGACGAGAAGCTGAGGATTATCGTCCAGCCAAGCGATATACGTCTTAACCCAGGGAAAAATGACTCCTACCGATGGAAGTTTATGCTTGGTGAAGAAGATACCTTCAGGTCCATATTTGCGAAAAATCTAAGCGACCAATCGACCGGGATTTATCAGTTGTTGTCTTATGCAGTGGGAAAAAGGTTTGAAGCTGTGCCAGCTCAAGATGCGACCCCACTTTTTCAATCATCTACTACGGTATGTCTCCCTTGCAAGCCGGTCGCGATGGGAACTGATCTTTTCCTTCCTTATTTGTTTGCAGCTTTTGCCCACTGGCAAGAGTTTTACAGCCATGATCGAGGATCTTAGTAAGGAAAACGAAAAGCTTTGCGCAGAGGTCGAAGATCTCAAAACAAGGTTAGAGATCGAAGAACGAACTAGATTTAATACGGAGGAAGAGAAGCGGCAAATTCAGGTCAGTCAGGCGGGATTGCAGTTTCAAGTGCAGGAGCTTTTGGTTTTATCGAAAACTTGCGGGCGAGCGTTTCAAACTACTGCCGCGGAATGGATCAGGTTGTACCACTAAGTTACTAGAAGATCTGAAAAAGTGCGGAGCAGAGAGCACAGGCCACACCTGAGTGGAGAAAACCAAATAGGAAGCGCTGTTGCAAAAGATTATTGCGGGCTACAATTTATGAAATCCAGTTATGCACCAATATCAACACAGTTCCGCTTCTAGTTACATCGTAAAATCCCCGTTCTTATGCAAGCCAAGCCTCTCTCTCAAGTTAAGAACTGCAAGGAAGTCACCCACATCACCTGCCCCGTTATTTATATAGATTAATAATGTTTCCACGGCTCTCTGCGCGTTTTCCTTGGTTGGTCGACCATGTTCTGAGCCACCAGAATCGAAGGCATAGGAACAAGAGTCTGATGATTGAAGCACGTTGTGGTGGTTGGTCCAACTTTGTGGTGGCTCGGGCGATATAACAAAGGAGCTGGTAGGCGGTAGCTGTGGGCCTGGTGAATCTGCTGGCGGCACCTGATAAAAGCCGGAACTCAGCCCTTTTGGTCCACAACGCTGATTGGCTGTGTGGTGTGGCGCCTGGGTTTGTTTGCGGTCGAAGTCGTCGAAGTCGAGGCGTTTTGATGGCTCTAATCTGTTTTGGATGGATACAGATCCGCCGTCGGAAATAGCTAGACAGGATACTGGTGAGGCGGTGCTCATCGGGGTACTCATAAATGGCGAAACTAGATGCTTAAGTTAGTAATTGAACGAGAATCCGGTTTTTGATTTTCTTACACGAATCATTTTCGGGAAAGCTATTGCTTTTGCAAATCCGGTTGTCATCTTGAGTCGAGGCAGCTGGCGAATCCCGCAAGTAGTTTTGCGGCGATGCTGGCGATGTTTTACGTTGAGGGACGTATGGCTTGAAGGTCTGGAAACAAGGGATGCCGGAACGATGTTTTCGTCTGAAAGCTTTCATCCAGTTCAAGGATAGGACTCGTTTTGCAAGCTGCTTCGAAATTTCCGGGTTATCCTCGCAAATTTGCCTGATCTTTTCTCGAATTTGTTCAGCAGAAACAACGGAAGGGCGTTGGTTGATCCAGTAAATTAGTTTCTCCTCAATATCAGCCTCGGAAAGCTCCAAAAGATCATCTACAGCCAAGATCTTATCTTTTTCGGATAGAATCTTGGAGATGGTGCTAGAGGTTTTTGGCCAAGTTAGCAGATTTGCTAAGGAGCATGGAACAAAAGCGTACTTTGATCTTGAACTGTGCTTGAAACAGCGCAGTACCAAACAGAACATTGGTAAACACTTGCCTTCTGTCTACTTTGAACCGGGTCGCTATTTCGGCCTGCTTCAAACTCCTTTTTTCGCTGTGAAAATTACAAATCTCTCGTTTCAGCTTGTTCGATATCTTGACCCGTGGTTGTGGCTTCAACGTATTGCGTCCTCCGATTGGCCGCGTTGCAATTGGCGTGGCTACGGTTGGTGCGATTGGGGTGCTCTGATTGGACGGGAAACTGGGACTTTTCGCGCCGCTAGGCCAGATTGAACTGGTATCGAGCGAAGCCAATTGCGGATGTCCTACGCAAAATTGAATTTGGTGCTGCTGTGGTTGCACGTCTGGAAGTGTGTACGGGTTCGTGTTGTCATGTTGCGTTGACATGGTCTGTCTGTAATACACGCCTGCATAGCAGTTGTAACCATTGCTGCTGTCGGAGCCCGCGTGGCCTCCGGCAGTGTTCATGTTCATGCTTTTTCGCTAGAAGTCGGCGCGAAGCACCTTGTAGGGTGGCGAAATTGCTGCCAATAAAGTCCGTGCCCTGGGAATTAGGTTCTATATCACCTGAGTGCTGCATAAAACCGATTGTTGGCAAAATTGAGTGAACTGAAACGATGCTTGTAACAATTCGCAAAAGATCCGAGTTGGCAAATATTTTATTCAAAGAGATTTAGCCAAATTACATTTGATCATTTTACAGAATTTACCATGGTGATCGAGCGGCAAAGGGTAGCATGATATATGGCAACGAATTTGCTGCGAAAAGCCGCGAAAAGGACCTTTGGAGCTATGTTTTTCCAATGATGATGTAAACAGTCGCAGTACAACCCTTTGGATGGTATTTCGTCCCTGGGATCGTTGCTTTTGGCGTTGTTGGTGCTGTTGATGCTGTTTGGAGAGGATACGACTCCACCCAGTGGGGTTTAATTTTAGGCGGAGTACCCCACCGGGTCCGCTTGAAATGTGAATGATCAGGGGGCAAGTGGGGTAAAGAGAAACGCGAACCGCCAAATCCTCCAAATATTAGCATTTACCCAAAAACTCACTACTTTTGCACCAACATATCTCAACACAGAAACAAAATAAAAATATAGCCACAGCTTTACGATATAAGCTCGAGGTCTGTTAATATTTTATGAATTTTTTCGGTCTATTGGACAAATCTTGCAACAAAAGGAGCCGGGGTAGGATGAAAGTGGTCACCAAGATGGGAGGAAGGGGACGCAGTGGAATTGTTGGTCGATGTTAGATTGTATGGCGATCTGGGATCCGAAAATGATTTCGCGGAGCCGTTTTCAACGGTCCACACGAAGACGGACATGGACAGTAAGGGTAATGTCTTACAACACGGCTGGAATCCTTGAACCTTGCTTGGAATGTTGGGCATTCGCAGCCGTCACCTCCTCGGTAAAACAGATAGCAATGGACTGGAAGACCGAGCGAATCTGACTTGGCCAGGGGATGGTTTGATGGGGTGAGTAACATGATTCTTGGACCCTTACAGATAATTAGGGCTGCATAAGTCCCACAACTCCAAAGTACGTATGTATTGTTTCCCATAGTTCCCCCATGACGAGGAGCCATGTTGTGAGCACAGGCATTTCAGCGGTCGGCGCGCGCGGAGTTAGTAAGCATAAAAAGTTCTCAAATACCTAGACCGACCTCCAATGCACCCCGTAGGACAGATTCAAGGATGGGCCTGCATACCAAGTGCTAAAGGACAGCAGCCCCAGGATTTTACCGTTAGCGGCATGCGGGGGCTTCACATTGCAACATTGTCCAGGTGATAAGTGAGGCATTTTGACGATGTAATGCCAAGTCCCGCGTATGTATGTGACCAAAATAAGGACAGCGAGATATTGGCGATGTGACAAGCAACACTAGGCAGGATGGCGTCGCAAGTGCTGAACCCACAGCCTTGGACCTTTTTTGTCGCTGTGATGAGGTTGAACTGTCGCGACATTAATGACGGTGATTTTGGTAATTTGAACCAGAGCCTCGGGATTGTGATGAAGTTGGTGATGAGAAGTAACAAAAAGTCGAACGGTGATGCCGACAAAGTTAATGCGATTGGAAGGAAAAAGAAATATTAGCAACAGGCCTCAGAGTAGTGGGGTTTTGGCGCCACTGTATCCGTCGAAATGCTACTCCGTCGCAAGGAAAACCAGGGATGGAGCTTTGCCAAGGTGGTGATAAGAACCAAAACCCCGGGTCCAGCAAAAGGACGCTGCGATCCTCGAGTTTGCCACTTTTCAAATGCGCAGTTGGTGTTTGTGCGCCTGGAATACAGGGCCGAAAGGCCGAACCGAGATTATTAACCGAAGGATAGTGGGGCCCGTACATTTACCAGGTTTTACGGAAGGTGCTCCCTGCAAAGGTGCCGAATTAGGAACCGGAGGTGCAACCCAACGCAGCATTATCATATTGTTACTTTTGCACAGCACCAACATCGACCAAAAGAGGGAAAAAGGCGGCTATCACAAAAAAGATCGCCAAAGACCAGATTTGGACCGTTTGTGCGGAATCTAACTGCGTGGGCGAACAGGCGCAGGCGATGGAAACCCCGTTTTGACTGGCAACCTTCAGGATGTGGATGTAGGCATAGGGAAAAAGAACATTTATTATGAAAGTCGAGTCCGACGCCGCTACCATCGCCAACTCCTAGGTCAAAACAGTGGCTAGTCTACTTCATCAATACTGTCAGTTGCATAGCATCACAGGACCCTAAAAGCCATGGTAGCCGCGCCTCAAAACCACGTATCAAGCGGCGCAGCTGCTTCGAATGAAGACGACATGGTAACTGCCACCCCACCATTTCCCACACGTCCCCAGACCGATTTGCTCAGGGGTTGGGAAAGCCTGAAGTTAATACATCATCAGGTGCCCAACTATGATAATCTTGACCATTATCTCTGTCGCGCACTGCAGATGATTGAGTCCGCCCGCCAGATAAATGTGAAAAGAGAGCGGATCTACCAGCAGGAGCGTGTGGAAGCTCAGGCACTGCTTTACAGAGTGCACGATTTGCAGGAAGGACAAAAGGAACTTATGTCGGACCATACCAGGGCCATCAAAAACCAGGAGGAGATGATGAAAATCAATCAAAGTCTGGAGCTTCAACTCGAAGAAGCCGAGATGAACCAAGCTGCGTGGGAGCAGCAGCACTGCCAGCTTGTCAAAAATGCGGACCTGAACAATGCTCAAGTCGAAGGATTGGAACATGTGGTCGAACAAAAGGCGCGAGATTTGCTGGTCTTGAGAGAGCATAACGAAAGAATCATGTCGATGCTTTTGAAACATTACCCTAACCTTTTGGAGGACGGCAGCAATCTTTTTTCAATCTTGGAGAACGAAAGCGGAAACGGCAAAAAGAAGAGAAGGCGGCCATCCAGCTAGACACAGATAGGCGAAGGTTTTACCACTCGGGTAAGGACAAAGGCTATAGTTTCGAGTCTAGCTTGCCCGGTAAAGGCGTGAATATACCAAAACTTCAATGCACCAACCAAAACATGATATTGCCCATTGTCACCTGAAACCCCGGCCGTGTCCGGCCTTCGTTAACAGGAGATTATAGATACGAAAATGCTAGATCTTAATAAGGAAGACACAACACAAACGGGGACGGGGTATTTGACTAAAAAGCAAGGCAGACTAATGTGGGAGTTTGAGTTTTGGAGTTATTGCCGGCGCTGTACACGGTTCTTCGTTCTATCTCGACTCTAAGTCTACTTTGTTCACCTTCCTGCCCTAATTGGGGCTTTGGCATGCGACAGAACCTTGTAATCTAATATTGTGCTGAATCTCAATTGTGATGAATATGAAAATGTGGCGCTCCTGCTCCTGTTGTTTGGCAGTGTGACGTTTCCACGACAAATGGCTTGGCCGACTTTGGCACGGGCGGACTAAAAACGGGACAAAAGTCGGAGTAAGTATATAAACCTTTTGACTTGATCCAATCAAAACGATCACACTATTAACTCGTCTTTATTTTTAGTCAGGCCCCGGGCCATCAACTGTCTTATTTTACTCAGCCACATTGACGACATACATCGTACGAAAGAGTCGGAAATGCGTTTTATCAAGGCGTTTCCGTTAGCCGTTTCGCTTCTTGCTCCCTACACGGTGGCAGAAATGCGGCTAAACGTGACGGCGATCGGTGCACAAAATGGCGCCTCCACGATTGAATGTTGAGAAGTGGATTCGCCCATCGACGCTGAGGGCAATTTGAGTTTGGGGAACGTACAAAATATCACCTGGAGCGTTGTTCCGCCAGGAAAGTCCGAAGGGCCGCACAATGCACCATATAATTTGTAAGGTCGGGCAAGAAATAAGAGACCGTATTTCAGTCTCACTGACCATTCAACAGGTGGCTGTTCCTGCTAAAAGGAATGTTTCATTTTACCCTTCCCGGTAACGATTCGACGGACGCCTACCTGACGGCTGGGGAATTCGGTCTCTTGTTCGCGGCAGATACGGCAGACGTGAGCGTCACCGGCCATGCTAGCGCGTCACTGGGCAATACCGAGACTGTTTTTGCGCGGATGGCGACGGAGGGTGGAGGGCTTCCCAATCATAGGAGAGTGCACATGGGCGCATGCAATGCAACTGAAATGGCAGGTTGGAGGAAGCTGGGCTGGAACAAGGACAAGACCTGGAGAGTGGCAGGTCAGAGGTAGTCTGAATGCTTCCAGACTCGTGTCCTCAACCAAGTAATACCGTTGGGGTTCGGAAAGTCAGGCAATAGAACTTCATAGTATACGCTCAAAAGTAATTCCATACATACTGTACCAAATCAGGCATGTTAATGTTGTGAAGATTGGTGGATTAAGTGCCGCAAGGCGTTCGTGGCAAGTTTGTCAGCTCCTATGGTCCCAGAATTTGGCCAGGCCAAGAACTTGACTACATCGCAAGGCTTGGTCGCAATTCCACCCTGCGTGCTTGCCATAAAGCGGAGTTTTCGCGCCCAAAATAAAAGATTGGTCCGTTAACAAAACCTGGCTTTTCAATAGTGCTCCGTAGTCTCTATTCTATTGTTCGTTTTGTTCCCTTCTTTTTGCAAAAGAATCATCGTCTACTTCTGAAACAAACACATTTCACGTCTTTGTTTTGTACATTCTTTCGGTCGACTATTGGCAGCTGTTAAGCTAGCGCATGGATGCCAGCGTCAGCCACCTAGCCATGTCGACTGATTACTGCAAAAGCCCAGAGTCTTCAGATCCGAGTGATGATGCTCTAAACGCCACAGCCCTGCGGGCCATCGTGAGCAGCCCCATCACATGGGAAACGATCAAATATCTCGCTGTGAGGACAAGCGAGGTGATCGTTTGTGAAAATGACAAAAGAACAAATATGTCTGTTGAGTCCAGGATATCGGACCTCGAGAGGTTTATTGCCAACCTGGTTTGGCATTCCAAAGTCCGAGCTGCAACATTGATGTCTTCTTTGGTTTATTTAAGTCGGCTAAAAGCTCGCCTCCAAAACTGCATTGGTCATCCAAGTACGCCGTATAGACTCTTCTTGGCAAACCTGATACTGACAGCCAAATACTTAAACGATAAATCGCCCTGGAACAAGGAATGGGCCAAATACGCATTCCTACGTGCAGTGGACGCAAACGGTGCCAACCTAGGTCATGGCTTCCATTTCAGCACTGCAGGAGTAAACGAAATGGAGAGACAGCTCCTTGATCTGCTATCTTGGGATCTGAAGATTGAGAACAGTGATTTGTATCACGAGCTGGAGATGTTCCTGAAACCAGTACGTTTTGAGATTTCCGAAGAAGCTATTAAAAGGGGGAGCTTAGCAAGGAACGACCATGCCTTAGAAAACTGCTAAACAGGTGGTGGATCCATGGGCGAAGCAGTACCACAATACCCTCAAATTGCCGGGTTGCCCTTGGAAAACTCTCTATTGTATGAATTACATGTGCACTTTTGGACTGTGCATTTTGGACTGTCTGCTTAATATAATTGGAGGATATTTTGTGTCTTGAAAAGCAGTTCCTATCCGTCATCTGTTTCACGAATCAAAAGTAACGGTCGCAGAAAAAAAAGGCAAATATCAACGCGCCTCCACAAAACACCAAACACAAAGTGTTGGTGAACATAAGCCTCTACACGGGGCTGCAGCAATAATACCACTTTGGCCTACGACGAGCAAATATTATACAATAACGCTATTTGATCTCGCGGAAACCAGCTTTTCGTGCTGAGCTCTGCTCGAAGGGAGGATTACGGGTTTTCGTTCTTCCTCCATATCCTGTCGTTACGGCTTTCAAACTCGACCAGAGCTGATTGCAGAGTTTTCATTGCTTTGGTAGCTTCACGCAGCAAAAATACACCTGCCTCGCTCTTTTCTTGCTGAAACTTCAACTGTTGCCGTAGCTGCGCATTTTCAAAAGTTCTTCGTTTCACAGTTTCGGAAATATCGGCTAAGGATCCCGGAACGTTGTTGGAACATGCCCTCTCGACTCCAGCATCGGAACCGACCTGACCGTGGAAATCGATCCGCGGTCTTTTCGCGTTTGGTAGGGAAGTATTGCCATATGAGTTCTCGCGCTTCAAAATCTTATTTAAATATTCTGTATCATTTCTGGTCTCATCTTTTAGCGTCCGGAATGCCATGGTTAGGATTTTGTTAGTCCTTGCGCTTAAACATGGATATCGTATATCTTGTTCGGGCAAGGTATCTTGTTTGGGTAAGAATAAAAAATGCCGTGGTTGATTATCACCAGGGCTTTGATCCACATTTAAANTGGCTTTTCAATAGTGCTCCGTAGTCTCTATTCTATTGTTCGTTTTGTTCCCTTCTTTTTGCAAAAGAATCATCGTCTACTTCTGAAACAAACACATTTCACGTCTTTGTTTTGTACATTCTTTCGGTCGACTATTGGCAGCTGTTAAGCTAGCGCATGGATGCCAGCGTCAGCCACCTAGCCATGTCGACTGATTACTGCAAAAGCCCAGAGTCTTCAGATCCGAGTGATGATGCTCTAAACGCCACAGCCCTGCGGGCCATCGTGAGCAGCCCCATCACATGGGAAACGATCAAATATCTCGCTGTGAGGACAAGCGAGGTGATCGTTTGTGAAAATGACAAAAGAACAAATATGTCTGTTGAGTCCAGGATATCGGACCTCGAGAGGTTTATTGCCAACCTGGTTTGGCATTCCAAAGTCCGAGCTGCAACATTGATGTCTTCTTTGGTTTATTTAAGTCGGCTAAAAGCTCGCCTCCAAAACTGCATTGGTCATCCAAGTACGCCGTATAGACTCTTCTTGGCAAACCTGATACTGACAGCCAAATACTTAAACGATAAATCGCCCTGGAACAAGGAATGGGCCAAATACGCATTCCTACGTGCAGTGGACGCAAACGGTGCCAACCTAGGTCATGGCTTCCATTTCAGCACTGCAGGAGTAAACGAAATGGAGAGACAGCTCCTTGATCTGCTATCTTGGGATCTGAAGATTGAGAACAGTGATTTGTATCACGAGCTGGAGATGTTCCTGAAACCAATACGTTTTGAGATTTCCGAAGAAGCTATTAAAAAGGGGAAGTTAGCAAGGAACGACCATGCCTTAGAAAACTGCTAAACAGGTGGTGGATCCATGGGCGAAGCAGTACCACAATACCCTCAAATTGCCGGGTTGCCCTTGGAAAACTCTCTATTGTATGAATTACATGTGCACTTTTGGACTGTGCATTTTGGACTGTCTGCTTAATATAATTGGAGGATATTTTGTGTCTTGAAAAGCAGTTCCTATCCGTCATCTGTTTCACGAATCAAAAGTAACGGTCGCAGAAAAAAAAGGCAAATATCAACGCGCCTCCACAAAACACCAAACACAAAGTGTTGGTGAACATAAGCCTCTACACGGGGCTGCAGCAATAATACCACTTTGGCCTACGACGAGCAAATATTATACAATAACGCTATTTGATCTCGCGGAAACCAGCTTTTCGTGCTGAGCTCTGCTCGAAGGGAGGATTACGGGTTTTCGTTCTTCCTCCATATCCTGTCGTTACGGCTTTCAAACTCGACCAGAGCTGATTGCAGAGTTTTCATTGCTTTGGTAGCTTCACGCAGCAAAAATACACCTGCCTCGCTCTTTTCTTGCTGAAACTTCAACTGTTGCCGTAGCTGCGCATTTTCAAAAGTTCTTCGTTTCACAGTTTCGGAAATATCGGCTAAGGATCCCGGAACGTTGTTGGAACATGCCCTCTCGACTCCAGCATCGGAACCGACCTGACCGTGGAAATCGATCCGCGGTCTTTTCGCGTTTGGTAGGGAAGTATTGCCATATGAGTTCTCGCGCTTCAAAATCTTATTTAAATATTCTGTATCATTTCTGGTCTCATCTTTTAGCGTCCGGAATGCCATGGTTAGGATTTTGTTAGTCCTTGCGCTTAAACATGGATATCGTATATCTTGTTCGGGCAAGGTATCTTGTTTGGGTAAGAATAAAAAATGCCGTGGTTGATTATCACCAGGGCTTTGATCCACATTTAAACAAGTTCTAATCAATTCCAAATCCGGGCCATGTACATTAGTGCGCGATATTGGACAATGGAGGTCTGTTTAACATGGCGTACAAAAACGCAGCCCAAGACGGAAAACGTACTGTTTGTAAGAATGTATGCATTGTAGAAGATATAGAGCCTCAAACTTGCCAACTGGCCAATGCAATAATGGATGATTTTGGGAAGTCCAATTTTAGCGCCTGAACATGTTAGGACATGTTTAGGTCCGTGGACCAGTTAAGGTTATTTTCAAACAGATTTCTGCCTTGGTTGGGGACCTTTTTTGGCTCCCATTTAGCAATCCTCTTCTCCCTTAAACTATAAAGATCAACAATCTTAACGCCATAGTAAAATAAATTTCCAAATCGACCCTTTCAGCTGTCTTCTTCTATATCTTGTATTGGCAGTCGCTCCCACTAAAAGCCGCCTCCCAGCAGAACAGCCGATTAATAGGAGAGTGACCGAAATGGACACCTTGGGAAATATGCACGATGGAAACAACAAAGAATATGCAAAGATGGGCGCAGAATCAGGGACAGGGCAAAACCTAAACCAAGTTAATCACAACCCACTTCCGACTATTGAAGAAAACCCAATATTTATTGGAGAAGAAGAAACCGGTATCGAACAGCCACCTCCAGACGAAGAGCCACTGCGTGTCCTTTCCGGATTTCCTTCGGATAAGAACCTCAAGCCCTAGGGTAGTGTAGTGGCAGATGCGCTGGGTTTATTAAACGAAGCAATCAAAAATATTGCCACCTTTTATCGCGACGGGAAGACCACGTATCGAAACAAGCTCGAATTGGCGGATCAAGGGTGAAAAGCATAAAAATAGAAACGCCATATAATTGCAGCTGATGGGGTTACTTGGAAACTTATTAAGATCGCGACTTTCTCGGGTAATGTAAACGTCATCAAAAGCATGGTTGAGAAATGGACGCGAACTACTATTTGTGGCCTTGTCAGATGGCTTTTCGATGGTAGAGAAACAAATTCCTACGAAACGCAAATTGTGGCCAACGGCTAATTACGGCTGATATCGCGCGTCAAGGTGCAAATTCATTTTGCCATTCTACATCGATGCTATTGTTCGGTTTGTTCAAATATTTAGGCCCCCGTTGCCTTGGGGTACACCTTATTTCTTTACTAAACAATCGTCGCTTCGTTTTGTGCTCCGCCTCAGGTCTCGCAAGTAGCCCGCTGAATTGTTTTCCTTACTAATACCGTTTGTTCTTTGTGTTTTACCACCATTCGCACTACGTCTGACGCATGGATCCACCCAATCCCTTTGATAAGCTTATTTCTTAAGTAGCAAAAAATAGCATGTTTCTTGCGAATCATTTGCTCAAGAAGGAAACACGCAAAGAAAAACGTATTTTGTCCCGTGATGTAAAAAATGCGGTTACGGGGCGGAATAATTGTGGGCCTCGGGCCAGGCCCAAATCTGGGTGGATTAAAGAAGGAGCTCCCAAATTTGGGAACATAGGACCGAATCTGGGATTGTTCAAGTTCAATGCGAATCTGCAACTTTTTACCCCACAATTTTCAGGATCACATTCAGGTCGGGGAAGGACTAGTTGTTTGATCAACTTGCATATATCTGGCTGAGGGCTGTTTTGAACCAGCCTGGACGTATGGCCTGCGCCGTCAATCCAACTCCGTGGCAGTTTTGTTACCAAAGATTTGGCCATCATGAGATTCCACAAAAAGCTCGCAGCGTTGATTTTTCCTTTGGGAGTCAGCTGTTACTACGAGCCACTGCTCAGCTCTGCTTCGGTTCATGAACCGACCAACAGCAGCAATGATTTGCCCATTTACAAAAACCCCACCTATTGCGTCGACGATCGCGTTGAGGACCTTGTTAAGCGTATGACCATCGAAGAAAAAGCCGGTCAGCTTTTCCAAACCATGATCTTCCAGGGACCGCGTGGGACTCTTGACAAAGGGGGCGAAGGGCGCAACAGCACGGAAAACATGATAGCCGAGAAGTTGATGACACACTTCAACATCGCAGACGAGATAATAGATGCAAAGGAGACAGCCCAATTCGTCAACCTTGTTCAGCAGCGCGCACTAAACACACGTCTTGGCATTCCGGTCACCATATCGTTGGATCCACGACACAGCTTTACAGACAACTTTGGCACAGGTGTGCGGGCCGGCGCCTTTTCTCAATGGCCCGAATCGCTAGGACTCGCCGCGTTGCGCGACCCACACCTGGTGAGACAGTTTGCTGAGATCGCGCGCGAGGAATATCGGGCCGTCGGAATTCGGGCGGCCTTGCACCCCCAAGTAGATGTCGCGACCGAGCCGAGATGGGCTCGTCAAGGCAACACTTGGGGCGAGAACGCCACCCTTACCGCTGAGCTTCTTGTCGAATATATCAAGGGGTTTCAAGGCGGGCAGGTTGGACCCCACAGTGTTACAACCGTTACGAAGCATTTCCCTGGCGGCGGCCCGATGAAAAATGGCGAGGATTCCCATTTCGCATACGGCAAAGACCGCTCGGAGCATTGTGGACAACGACTATTTCGTCCGTCTTGGCCAAGACGCGCAGCGCAGAGCCTACACTCTCCTCATCAACAGAAACGAGTCGCTCCCTCTCAAAGGACCCAGGGTCAGTACCTCGACAAAGTTCTACATCGAAGGCTTTAACGCTACCACCCTCGAAAATCGTAATTTCTTGGTTGTCAAAACCCCAGAAGAGGCCGACTACGCTCTTCTCCGCCTACAGGCGCCTTACGAACCTCGGACGGGCGGTTTCGAGTCCCGGTTCCATGCTGGATCGCTCGAATTCAACGCGACAGAGAAAGCACGCCAGGCTGCCATCTACAAAACCGTCCCCACCGTCGTCGACATGATGTTAGACAGGCCAGCCGCTATTCCTGAGGTCGCAGAAGGCGCCGCCGCCGTGTTTGGCAGCTTTGGAAGCGGAACCGAGGCCTTTTTGGATGTAGTTTTTGGTATTGCAGCTCCGGAGGGCAAGCTGCCTTTTGATTTGCCTCGCTCGCAGAAGGCCGTCGAAGAGTCAATGGAAGACGTGCCGTTTGACACTAAAAGCCCTGTGTTCACGTTTGGACATGGGTTGCGGTACGGCAGATGCGCTATCTAACGGGGTCAAGTTCCAACGCTAGATGGGCTTAGTGTCCCAGCGCGCGCCTCTTGAATCCCGCACAACGCCAGTGTTGCTTTGACGAATCGGACACGGTCGTTTTGTTTTCCTTCTTTGAAGCTGCAATTTCAGCCCAGATGAGAAAAGTACCCTGGAAGCTGATCTGAAATCCAAACCCCGCGGTGTCCCATTGGGTGGTATATGGGTGCCAATATAACTTTGAATAGATAATTGATAATCAATGGTCCTGATTCCTTATGTGATGCCAAGCTCGATATTTTGGTGCTGAAATCGTGATGGAGGTTGGTGATGTAAAAGAAAATTGGTGGCTAGTTTATTATCGTGCCCCACATTTCTGGTGGTCGCACAGTGGAGTGTTCCCAAAAAGTTGGACGTGATAACCACAGAGTTCGCCGCTTGCGGAAGGATGGCACCTGTGACACGCTCCATGTCACAACATGTTTGGGTTCGTGAGCGCGGGAACGGAATTTCAAATTTACTTCAAAACCCCAATTCTGGGCCTTTTAATTACTGTATCACCGTCTGCTACGATGATATATTGCATGGAATATTTATTAGGTCTCTTGGCCAACCTTATTCCTTTTCGTATCTACTGACTCCGTCCAATACACATCCTCGCGTTCCGCACAATGTCTAAGGAAACAATCTATCTCCAGCCGCTGGGCCGGGAGTCAACCCTGATTGAGAAACCATTCAAGCTTTCCACCATTGACACCATCCCCAACTGCGCCATTTTCTTCCGCCTCCGGGATGAAGACAAAAGCCGGGCCGTGGAGCTGCTAAAGTCTGGGCTGATGCATACCCTCGCTCAAGCTCAACATTTATGCGGAACAATTGAGAAGGATGAGCAGGGCCGGTATTCATTTGTTCAAAAGCGAGAGTCAATGGTGCAGGTTGTCATCCATGATATGGATCCAAATGCCGGCATTCCAACTCTGGATGACATCGAAAAGGGCCATTTTGGAGGCGAAACCTTGAAAGATATCATTCTTTGGAGTGGGCCATTCCATCCAATCACTCCTCAGCGTGTGGAAAAAACTCAACAATCAAAACAGGCATTCCAACGATGACATGGGGCGAGGGACCCAGACAGCAGCCCTGCCTAGAAGTGGCATTAGGCCCTCGACGCCGTGGTTGCCCATAGGGAGACTTTGGGGAGTGGAAGTGTTCCCAAGGCAGCAATCGTCTGTGGTGCTTGAGGACTTGGGGTTGGTCGAAGACGACAACAATGCCCTGAAAATCAGATTCAAGTCCATCTTTTCAATCTGATTGATCGTAGGAAGGTATTTCGATAAAAGGAGAGAGATGCTATGCAGAGCGTCGAGGTTAGCTTGCCTGCTAGGAGTCCAAAAGCACGGCGAGTGATCAAATTCTGCGAGGAGAGAAAGCTTCACTTTTATATGTCGCTTTTGCAATAAGGCCGCAGCGCCTTGACGCGGGAGTGTTTATTCTGGCCCGCTTGCTGCCGACGCAACGGTGCCAGCTCCAATTCTGCTTTTTACCCGCACTTTGGGATGAAGTTAATGCTGACTTTTCTGAAGGTACGTTTTGTGACACGCTCATTCCTATTGGCCTTCACCTCCCACAGAGCCTAGGATGATTTGGGATAGCATTTTGGCATTCGACTGGGTTATTTCTGTGTAGAGCTTACAAGATTCCTCGCCTTAGCTGCTTTACGAATGCGGTTTAGGTTGACAGAAGGAGGGCATGCAGTCTCTCAGGGTTGTTGCCGCTTGTTACCTTTGGGCACTGGGCTGATGATATGCAACGAAAGATACCTTCAAAGGAACCCAACCCTTGCACAGCCGTGTTGGCGAACCATGCCAAGGAAAGGCAACCACCAACGACCTAAGCTGGTCTGGGCGGCTCCAGGATCAGGTCTTGGCTCTCGCGGCTGATTAGGTTTGAGCAATTTCAGGGTGATACCGGACGTGTTCCTAAGTGATCGTCCGGCTTCGCCGAAATTATACTGCCATTTTTGTCTTTTTCCATGCAGAGAGTGCGAGCCAAGCACGAAATTTCTACCACCGTTAATATCATCCCTGAACTCTTGGCCGCAGTCCTTCCGGACGTTGGCTCGCATAGCAGTACAGTTTTTGGTTGCCAGATCTCGTCGCCATCTTGTCTGCGACGATTTTCACGTGGAGTTTGTTTTATATTTGCGACAATATTATTTTCGAGCTTCTCCAGAAGTTGGTGCAGTTGTTCATCCGAGACCATGCTATCCTTACAACGAGCCGAAGTGGGACATAATTGGCCAGGATCGCAAAGATTTTATGCTTGCACCAGAGGCGCCTGCCGCCGCCCTGGTTACCCATCCTTTCTCTCGGGATTCACGTCGGAAAGGAATATTGAAGCGTGTCAGCGATAGGGCTTGTGGCTTAAGCAGAAGCAGAAACCGTAATCAACTTGTACGTTTAGTGGGCATTCTTCAGCTCCTGCGCATTGATGGCCGGGTCTGGCCATGTTTTACGGAATCGTAAAAGGATATCCTCCACGGTGGGCGGGACAGATGGCTTGGACATTAGCCACGGCTAGTGGTCCTATTATGCGGAAAAGTCTGCCAACCCAGACTTGGCAGTACAGTGTCTCATATAAAGCTTGCAGTTACAGCACGGGAAGCATAAAGACTACTTGCAAGGTGTAAGCGAGGTGCCCAGACGATGTTGTGATCGCTGTTTGCCGGGTATGGTAGACATGCTAAACATTTGTTACAAAGAACTTCTCAGGCTAACTTTCCGTTTTTATGAGGCAAAACTCACAATTTAATCATGACTCTCTTTTCCCTCTGTCTACTAGAAAATGGAGGCTCGCAAAACATCAAATCGCGGTTACCAGCGGCTATTCATTTTGACTCCAGTTTCACCGGTCGGGAGCGCTCGTTCTCATCACTAGAGAATTCGTCGTCCGATAATCCGTGATCTCCCCATCTACCAGCAGGAAATGTGCGTTTTCCCTGAGAGGAAATTGTCCCAGGGATCAGAGGCCAACTCGGAATGTTGTAAGATATTCTGCGGCGCTTCCTCTGGGTGGTCGGGACCCTGACCTTATGCTTTGCTGGCACTATACGATTGGCAACAGCTGCCCGGATATCTGGTCTCGAGGCGTAGTGTGGAACTTTCGTAGTGTTGTTCCCTGACCTATTATCGAGTTTGTCAGGGTTCGGGTGCGTCGTTTGGCCATATGAGACAAGTTTGGAGGATAAACAGGGAGTTTTTGCCGTAGATGGTCCATATTCGGCTGAGCTGAAAATGTTGGATGCAGTTCCCTGGCGAGTTGTTAATGTATTGTTATCAAGCTGCGATTGGGAAAAACTTACTTCAAGCAATCCATTCGGCTTGAGAAAGTCTGCTCGCAAAGTATGTGAAGTCTGATTCAAGTTCATTATGTTGCCATCGACGTGACAAGCAGCCGGAGTTCGCGCCGAAACTGCATGGTTCGGTACGCCATTATAATTGTCGCCCTTCTCGATGGCATGCTGCTTCCGTAGAGCTACAGCTTTATCTAAAAATTCAACCGAAACCTTGGGCAATATTATGTCGGCCGCTTTATCAAGATCGTTTGGGCTGAGTTGATCAAGCAGCATGGTTGGGACGATTTGAATGGTTATCTGCACGGAAGGTCCTTGCAGTCCTAGCCCCAAGGCTCCGGTTGCGGATTTCTTTCCATCGCGGCTTTCAAGAGTTGCAGGTTCTGGCAGCTGAAAGGGTAATTTCGCAGGGTCAAGAGCAGGCCCGAGGTGCCGTAAGCCAACTTCGGTAGGCGTGGGAGATGCTACAGCTGGTTCTCTTAGCAGTCGTGCAAACTCTGAAGCAGACTTCATAATGCTGTTGTGAGCCTTTGATGCAGTCAAGGAACTCAAAGGTTGAAACGATATAGAACCCTCAAAGTTTAAGATGGCCGGCTGTGTCAATAGCGTGAAAAAGGGTGCAAGGGTTAGATTCCTTTTGAAAGGTATCGCGGCGCTGGGAGTTCGTCTCTCGTTGCATATCGGCCCAGGATTGGATTACCATCATGGTTCTCTCGCATTTATATCATTAGTGCCCAGAGGTAACCGGCGGCAACACCCCTGAGAGACTGCTTGCCGTCCTCTTGTCAACCAGTCAGTAGCTCGGACCAATCATATGCCCCGAAAACGATAATTTGTTGAGGATAAGGGGATCACGGCGGCGAGCCCCCGGTCGATATCCTCGAAACCGGCATAGTTGTTCACAGAGGCCTCCCAGTGCAGCTGCGGTCACAAGAGGATTTTGCCAAGTGACATGGCTGCCTCTGGCTATTGGAATGTTACCTTGGCCATGCGGTTCGATACCGTTGTCGCGGCAATGCGGTACGATTGCGCCCTTTCTGCACCTTCGGGTATTACCGAAGTAGGTTACAGATGAGGTATCCGAACTCCTTGGCCACTCATTGGAGCTGCCAAGGCCTCCCTTTGGGCTGCACGTCTGTCATCTCGTTTGTTCGCCAATAATTGCCACTGCGTGTGCTCTGCTTAGACTGCCGTCTACCAGTACACCACGGCTAGCAGTAAACATGCGCCGGGGAAAACTTATGCGGCCAGCCAAAAAGGCGTGTCTGGCTGAAGCCTGAGGCCTTGTTAAGTAGAACGAGCGGCTTCATACTATTCCCTGCATAGAACAGTGCTACCAACTGCAAAATATGTCAAACCTAGCAAAAAGTTTCACTAAATCATCATCGACCACTGCGAGCTGACGGTTGTCTTTACGTTTTTCGACTTCGTAGCAGTCGCAACGACCATCACAATATACATAATGCAGGCCACTTGTGACTGCCTTCGTCCGTCCTGCGACATGTAGCCTAAATGATGAAGAAAAATCAACCTAATGTTGACTTCCGAAAGAATGTTTAGGCCAAGCACCCACCCTCCCCGACGTCCCCCAAAATGCCAGCGAACCATCTTCAAAATTAGTTAAACATCATAATCCTTCAAACAATGGTAAAAATTGTCTCATTCTTTTGACTATCGGAGACTTTCTCCGAACCGTTGATTTCCAATCTTTAGCCTTCTTAGCAGCGAGGAGAAGCTCTGAAAATTTCTTGTATTCGGGTCTAGCAACCTACGATAACGTTGGGTACCCCTTAACCGCACCCCCCTAACAACCGCACCCCCAAAAATCTAACAACAAAATTCCGCGTTTCGGAAATCGATTTAAAAATAAAACTATGAACGCACAAAAATACAGTTATCTTCAAGCTCTCCCGGTTCACTAACCTCCTCTCCATCATTAGGAACTTCCAAAATCTCTATATCATTTTCTTGCAATCCAATAATGTTCTTTTTGCTAACCAAAAGCTCGTTTGGATCCGGAACCACCCTCCTCCTTTTAGCCGGCCGTATTGCCTCTAGTTGTGCTTCCAATAAACTGATTTTTTGCTGGGCGCTAGCCAAAAGGGTATCTTTGGCTTCGAAGCTTTTTTGGACTTTTGCAAACAAAAGCCGTGAAGTGGCGTTGTTTCTGCTAGACCGGGAAAATTGTTGCAGCTGAAGTCGGATATCTCGGGTCGTTTTAGGGGTTTTCCAAACAAGTAAAGACGGGTCGTTAATTTTTTGAGTTGGGCTTTCCGGTGTTTTATCCCTTTGTAAACCGTTATTTTTACTTTTTTGATGTTGATATTGCTATTTTCCAACAAAAAAGGGCTTAAAAGTGGTTTAGCCAAGTTCACCGGCCATAACCCTGTCGTGCGCCACCCGGATTGGATGACTTTTGCTGAAAATGCTTTGGATCTGGCTTTTCGATAGCAAAGTAGGAAATTTCGTTTTCCAATAACCGTCGAACAGCAAAATTGGCTAATAAATCCGAGTTGACGTCGATAAGCCTCTTTTAACGGCCCAAAAACCGATAAATCCAATGGTTGAAGAACGTGCGACGAATGAGGGGGTAAATATAAGAGTTGAATGTTATTTTGGAGGCAAAGAAGCATAAAATTGTCCGTAACGTGTGATCCATGGCCGTCGAAAACCAATAACCGCTTTTCAGGGGTAGCAGGTTGGGTATGCGGAATAAACACCTTCTTTAACCATTCGATAGCTGTTTCGTTATTTGTCCAGCCGTTTTCGGTTGCATGAAATTGCCAGTTATCGAAAAGATCCAAATCTGTTGGAAACCATTGTTGCTGTACGCTTTTTCCTTTGAATATAACGAGGGGAGGTATAGTAACCCCCGTAGCCGATATACATTCGATTATGCTCGTCCAACCCCGCGTTCCGGGCTCTTTTCGCTGTAATAGCCGGATTCCGTTAAGCCCTAACACCAGGCCATTAGATCCTTTGCCTTCCATTATACCGGTTTCGTCCATATTCCAACGGTTTTCCGGTTTGATAGCGTTGATAACCGGGTTCGTAATATAACACCACCAAGATTTAATTACCTCCGTTGTAGCGCCATTAACCCGGGCGTTTTCTATTCGACGGGGCCTTTGGGTCTTAAGGATTGGATAACGAGCCAAAAAACGGGTTATCCAACGTTTTCCAAGGCCCTGTGTTTCTCCGGCGGCCTGAAAAATCCGTTCCGCAAAAAAGCGTAATTTTTATTGCGTTGGTGGAAGGCCTAAATCGGCCTGGGCAAGCACCCAATCCGCTAAATGATTTTCCTGTTCCGGTGAAAGCTTTTGGAATAGTTGTTTTGTTTGTTTTTTAGATTTGGCGCCGTTAAGACGACCACGAAGGGTGCTCATAGGTATACCCCATTTTCGGGAGGATTTTGTAATTGATTCGCCATTTTTAACGTCGTTAATAGCGGAAATAAGCTGACTTTCGGTATATTCTTTCATTTTGAAAAGTAAAGAAGATAAGTTAGAAAAAAGTGATGCAAAAAGCAGAAAATTCATAGAGATATCTATAATAGAAGTTCGAGAGTAAAAATAAAAGTGTTGTTATTTTTGGGGTGCGGTTGTTAGGGGGGTGCGGTTAGGGGGTACCCAACGTTATCAGTTAAAAAGGTTGTGCTTGTGAGTATCAGGCCCCCAGACCTACTCTTAGAATCACGACTCGCTCCACCGCCACGCCGAGTCAGGAGTCAGACAAAGGGGTCCACTAACCCCGGATTAAAACGCGTCTCAAGTCAAAACCCCTGGTGCCCGAACACCCCACAAGAATGAAGGTAATTTCAACTCTCCTACTTCACTCCCTAACTTGATTACATCCAGAATACCCGTAGCATCAGAATCACTATCAGAAGCTAGAGATTCTTCTGGGGTATTTGAATTTCCTGCACCTTGCTCCTGCGTGCGCCTAACATCTCGGATATCCACAAACAAGGGTATTGGGGTCCATTTGCACTTTCCTTCTTTTCGACGGCCGCGCTGCCTCCGATTGGACTTTCAATATATCGATTTCGTGCTGCTTTTGAGCCAATTCGGCATCTCTAGCATCCCAACCCTCTTTAAGTTTGTTACAAAATAGCCGGGCAGTAGAATCGTATACGTATTTGCGCCTATAGGTTGTAGCGAGATCGCCAAGCTGCTTCGACCGCACCGGTCTCTCAAACAACCGCAGATTGTCCAATACCGGGGTCAATAGTACCCTCTCTATCTCTTTATCTTTGCGGATTGAAGATGGTCGAATCCAGGTAAGAGCCAACCAAGTTCACAAGGACAGGCTCCACTTGAGGCCCCCCTATTTAGGATAAGAGGGATGGGAATCCCCCGCTTCGAAGCTGGCAGGATAGTTCCTGCACACAACCCTTTCCTAAGAACACACTGGGAGAGTTCGTTCCACTTTGGACTGCGTCCATTCACTCCACTACCTCTGTAAGTATTTGTGGACAATGTGCCATTTCCCTCCCGATTATGTACCTATTCGTACGGAGTACGACCCCGGAAGGCAGGCGAGAGCCTGCTGATGAAGTCACATCAATCTGTAAATAATTGAACTGTAGACGGGAGTCCAATGAAGTTGGGACAACGAGGATGGGAATACCCTCCTGACAGAGTAACATTACTGGTAGCCTCACTGAAGACGAGCGAAGAGCTGATTTAGCAGCCTGGTTTACAAGGCAGCCATCCGCCACCTAAGCACGTAGTGCCCAATTAGACAGCGACACGGGAGGTAAGTTGCTGGTCACCTGGTAGGGGGCAACCAAGAGAAGCGAGGATAGCCCCACATGCGGCCCCTGTGGCCCCTCCTTTACTTGGATAAGAGGGATAGAATCCCACCCTTTGAAGGGCCGGAGATTGTTCCTGGCTACTATCACTTCCTGAGAACATATTGAACAGTGTTCACCCCAGTTGCACTACGCTACGCTACGCTACGCTAACTCTTTGTTACCGATAAGACTAATCTGGGTAGGGTCCGTGTTACTGCGCTGACGCTCGTTTACTTCCTTGGAGAGGACAGGATGGATAACATTCGTGCGATTCCTGCTTCTGTAAGCACCGAATGTGGTAGTAGAGAGTATTGGCGTGTGTCGCTTGGTCAGCTTCTTCATGCGACTTGTAACTTTGGAGACGTTGTGGAACGCGGAGACTGTTTCCTAGGAGGAGAGGCATGGCAAGCTGCGAAGTTTTGTGTACAAAAGGTCAACCGCTACGTTCGTATGGCCGTGGAACCCGGCTTTGAGGCTATGTACAGTGAAGTACAGTTCATGGAATCGATGAAGAAGTTCAACTTTGATGTTTTGTGGGACGACAGTAGTTAGCTCTATAACAAGGTTTGCGGTGTGCAGAGGTAAGTTTAAGACCCTTCCACCGCGAGAGCAGTTTCTGATGTGGGACAACAGTAAGCCGAGTATTCTGGAATGAGCCTGTGGTATATGAGACGTTGGAGACGATTGAATCAGTTCTCAGGCTGTTGAGGCTAGGAGGGTAGCACTGTTGCCACTGTTACGATTGCGGTGCGGTGAGACAGGATTTTAACTCTTTGTATGAGGCAGTGGATTCCTCAGAAGAAAAGGAGGTGACGATGTTTCTGGCGTATTCTAGGCTGGCTGTGCCTTTTTCGTGAGTGACATTGAGAGAGTGGTTGCATGGAGACAGGTAAGCAATGACGGGATTAGATTTGGCACATAGTTTGGATTGAATCATTTCTGGTTTACATCTGCAGCCCTATCCCTGTCCCTGCGCGGGCGCGGGCCAGAGTCGCCATCCCTGCACTTCGAGGTCCGTCACCGAGTTGTCGGCCTGCAGCTCGATCGACGCTGTCATCCATGACACAGGCAATGGTCTACACTAGATTGCTCATATCTGGAATGCCTCGCTACTTGTTGACAAGGCATACAACTAAGATAAAACAGCAGCTTTTGCCAGTCGCGCTATTCTACGTATTAGTTTAGTAATTGTGGTTCATGAATGGCAAGCTCGCGAA
This sequence comes from Pyricularia pennisetigena, assembly GCF_004337985.1. Taxonomy (NCBI): domain Eukaryota; kingdom Fungi; phylum Ascomycota; class Sordariomycetes; order Magnaporthales; family Pyriculariaceae; genus Pyricularia; species Pyricularia pennisetigena. The sequence continues at coordinate 606,850 of NW_021940924.1, read as the reverse complement.
TCGGAAAGCGTCCTGCTCACTGCCAATGCTACCTAATCTACTTTGCCATCTCTACCCGCGAATGGTTGGCCTCCCACCTGAGCGAAAGGGTTGCCCTTTATTTAACCATGAGGCCTTTATATATATAGGTGCATCACCTCCAATCGTCCGGCCTGAATCCTTTTGCCGCCGTACGGATAGCGCCAGTTGCAGTCTTGCGAAGTCCCATGGGCATCGTCAGGTTCAGTCGTATATGCGTTCAATACCGGTGACCTGGGTTGTGTGCAATTGAATTATCAATTGGGCGTGGTGTGCAGTTTTCCCCACAGGCTTCTCGAGAGTTTCCAGCTCCTTGCCTCTTTTTCACGGCCATCAGCACAACCGGCCGACTTATAATTTCCACTTTCTTCATTATCTTCGACCCTTATGTTATGTCTACATCCTTGCCAAGCCTCCTTAAATACACCAAAATACACAACATCCGTGACTGGGTGTGCGTCAGAGTTTACACGACTGCTAAAGAGAACTAGCTGTGTCATCCCCCACGATGGCTGTTCTAGCTTCAGACTATTGCCTCATTTTGCATTTGGATACGGCCGAAGGAATCGAGCCTGCGAGCTCTGGCCATTCACAAACCGCAGCTAGCTTACAGTACTTCAGACCTGCTCCTCACCCCGCAACATCAGCAGAACCTGCAGTCTCTAGAGGAAACCCCCATGAGGAGGCCGCTATCAGACATCAAGTGCCAGAACTTCAAGGCAGTCCTGTGCAAATAACCATCAATGGTATCCCAACCGGCGAGATCCTGCAGGTAAACATTTGGCTTGACTTTCTAGAAAAAGCTGTGGCAGGGCCAAAATGCCATATCAACCTGGCTTCTGAAGAGGAACACCTATCCGTAAACCACCCATGTTGCCGTCGTCCTTTCAGCCCGGCAGCTGCCGACGATAGGGGCACATTTAACCATACAATTTCGACAAATACCACGGCTGTTTACCACGCTCATGGCAACACAATAAGCTTCAATCAGCCATCACAGACTGTGCAAGACAGGGCAGACTTTCACCGGTTGAGGGCATCGCGAAGAGTAAGTCTTGCCCCGATTGCAGCTGGATAACTTTATGTTAACAACTTGCTAGGGAACTCTACTTGAACCTTTTAGTTCAGTCGGCCAATATCAGCCATCTACACCTACAGTCCCAAATTCCTCCCCCGGATTTGTCTCATATAGCCCGGCGACAAGTTTGAGCCCTGGTGAATTGGATACTAGGGCAAGAGCCACTGCAACACTCCGACACCACGCCTTGAATGTTTCTGCGACTCCGAAAAATGATGCCGCAAATCCTCTGAGTGGACTTTATTATTTAGCAAACGCTGCAGAGAACGCCCCGCCGATGCCGCAACGTTGTATGGGGCGCACCGTTCCACGGGGCCAGAGCGGGTCTTCATGCTGGTCACCGCCTTGAGAACCTCTGTCTGTGTCGGATGCATAAATACGGGCATTTGCGTATGCATTAACAGGTTTCAATTTTTGCAGCAGGAAAGTCCACTTTAGGTGACCAGCCTTCCAGTTCTTATCTCAGCCTTACCAACAATCCAGCCTTTAGCCCTACATTAGCTGCCCCACTATCAGCTTCCGCTCAAGTCCGAAGCATTCTTCAAGGGTGGTTAGATGAACTGATGTGACGATCGTAGCCTGCCAAATTTGCAATGCAACCATCACACAGGAACCGCTTCCTGTTGGTCGATCAAGGATTGGCGGCCTTGTTTGAACTGGGGCCCATTGATAGAATTTTCCACCTCGCCAGAAAGGTTGCACTCGCTCAGGGGTTGGGTTGCTCTCTTGATGAAGACGATCTACACAGCAAATCTTCTCCGTCAGCAACCTTACCCCGGTTCAACAACTAGCCTACCTTACCCTTCTCAAGATTCATCATCTTGTCAGCGTGGCTTATGGAACTTTAATGCTTCCGCCACTTTAGTCAAAGGGCAAAATAAGTACGCGTATGGACGCTATTCTAATATCAAACGGAATGTATCGGTGCTTTCCAAGTGGGGAATCAAAAAGTACCGTACCGGCCCACTGCGAAAGTGGCCAGGGTCCTGGCCCATGTTAGCGCGCTTGCTTTAATCGACCTTTTGGAAGCATGATACGTATTTTAATTGGTTGGTTTGGTTAATTTTGATCCGTATTATTATCCCCCGACGTTAACCTAACAATAAAAAAGTTGAAATCTCGTTTTGAGACACTTCCCCTTAAATACTGTCCTACTGTAGTCTGAGTCAAACCGATTAAGTTAACCTCCCGGATCCTCAATTGGTTCGATCGCGGTTCAACCGTGTGCCCGCCCCACAATGGTATGCCACAAACACCTTGCTGTTATGGGATAATCAACCCGACTTGGGTTGATTATCGCTGTGATTGATCGGGAGGGTTCAGAATAAAAATCTCCATTAACTAACTTGGCGCCATTAACTCGTCGCCGAATGGCACGTAAGCCTGTCTATTCCCAAATAATCAGCTGGTATCAAATCCTCATCACGCTCTTGTCGGTTTCCAGACTGTGGGAGCTTCCCCGAGTACATATAATGAACCATGACAAACAAGGATCGCCGAGAGATGCTAAGCCTTGTTTCTGCGAAACAGCCAGCCAAGGATGTTCTTGTTTTCTGTTTAGGATGGGTTGCTGGTGTCACTGCCTGTGGTGGTTGGTTGGTTGGCCATAAGAAATTGGTTGAAGTTCGCCACCGCTTCCTGCGGATTTCCTTTGTGAGATAAAAGGTACCCTTGTACTTTGGCGTGTGAAAGACTATTTATTGGTATTTTACTGGCAAAATCTTGCGCTAGGTTGTTAAGATCGATGTGTCTGGATTTATCGTTCGCCGATTGACACGATTGACACGTTTGCTGCTTGGTGCTGTTCTCAACTTCGACAGAGGGGAATGTTTCCGATTGGAGTTGATACATGGTTATGAACATCAACCTGGCAGATTCCTTGTCCATGTTCCCAAGGTAAACTTTCATATCAACTCTTCCGTCTCGAAGCAATGCTGGGTCTAGCTTCTCAATGGCATTGGTGGTCATGACAAGAATGCGACCTTCTGGGCTTGCCACCCCGTCCAGCAAGTTTAGCAGCCCAGAAAGTGAACAGCCGGACCGCTTTTCAACCGAATCTGAAAGTTCATCTTCGCGATCGCTCTCATCTTCCAAATCTGAATTTGATAGGGCACGTCGACGCTGAAGGCCAATTGCATCAACATCCTCCAATAGAACGATACAGCGTTGTGGCAGTAGTGTGAACAGCGCCTTCAGCTCTATGTCACTGCGGAGGCTCGGAATCTCCAACATGTAAACGTCGAGATTGAATTCACTTGCCAAAGCCAGGCTGAGGGAAGATTTGCCCGTACCAGGAGGTCCATGTAGGAGATACCCTCGTCGGTAGGGTACTCCGCGATCTCTGTAAAAATTCCTGGTTTGCGGGCGCAGATATTGTCGAATATCCTTGACGAGCTGCGTTTTTATACCTTCGTCCAAGTACACCGTACTTAGTGACCTTTGAGGCTTTACGATCGTTGTGTCCCAAAATGCCCGGCTGCCGAAATCACTGCCTCGGTGGATGTAGACAGCAACTGAACCTTTGCGCTGTCCTTGTCTAAATTTATGACAATGGCGGAGGAACTTGTCGATTGGGTCTCGAGACCAACCTAGGCAGAGAATCTCTACCAGTTCCTCGTTCGCATCTGGCTTCCTGCTGTTTTGGGGACCAGAGTGCTTCGCAAATCTGAGGCGGAGGAACAGAGGTTTACCGTCGTGGTAGAAGAACCTTGTCCCAAACTTGGAAGTGTATATAATCTGGCAGTCATGGGAATCGTCTCTCGTAGTTTTCTTGTGCCAGAAGGGAACTATGCAGCGATCGGCAGTCTCTGTGCGCGCTACCACGGCACCGGTTCTCTCTTTGGCTAAGTCTTCGCTGCTGAGGTAGTTGATGACGTCCACATATAGGCGATCCTCGGCTGGTACAGACACTAAGACTGTAAAAAAAGGTATTACGACCCGAAAAATACCATAGAAGATGCGTTTTGTGTGCTCGACCAAATGTAATATGGCGCCAGATAGTGATAGCAGCCCTAATAAAAAGGGGAAATTAATTCTCAGTGTGAATTTCTGAGCGAGGTCTGCCATTGCAGTTCCCGCCGCAGCGGTCCCGCTGATCAGGGTCGCAAGGGTTGACATCTCCCAGCTGAAGATTGTAACACAATGGGAAAATAAATTGAAAGTTGAAACTTGAAAGCTGTGGATGTGCCAATAGCTTAAAGACAACAGGGCTTGTATTATCAATTTCATGCGGCCAGAATCGGAATTGTAGTCAATTTGAAACAAAGTATTTTCTGGACTGTGAGTAGATCCTCAAGAGAAACAATTCGGAAATGTGGGCAGCGACCATGTGCCAGGTGCTTTGATGAGATTATTTATACCCTTGATTAAAAGCTGTGCCTTGCAAACTTCGTTGCCATAACCACAAATTGACCAGCCAGGGCTAGGCTGAGATAAAATGCGGCTCATGGCATGTGCCTCAAAGCCCAATCGATTGTAAGTTAGATACAATTAAGGGTGTGGTACCCCCTGTCAACAAATCATGCGGACCTGGCAAAGTTGAGGCCTCAGCCCATGGTTCAGGTATCACGTTACCGGAAAGCGCCCTTCGCTTGCCTGAACTTCAGCGTGTTATGACGGCAGTGGGAGAGAGTCCTCTGAACAGGGCTACATTGTATTTGAAACAGACTGCAAATGTACTCAGGAGATATATAGACGCAAAGTACAGCGAGACGTACAACCTGTTCGTTTGAAGCTTGATCCATACGCGTAGACGAGGTCTATGGACAGTATTAATGACAAGATTGCTCAAGACTCCCTGCTCAGGACTCTTTGCCTGCTGCCCCCGCTATTCTGCAGTCTCGAACGGCTAGACTTGCACTGGGAAACCTTGAGCCAAGGCAAGCAATATAACGAATATGCTGTCGCGCGGGATGCGCTACCGGTTAGAGCTAGCTTTGAGAATCGCTGCATTGCGGACCGCCGTGCGCCCCATGTGACGCTGAACCCCGCAGTTTGTTGCCCTAGGCTTTTAGATTGGATTGCGCCCTTGCTTCAAATCAAGAAGGCCTCCTACATAACTGAGAAAACGTCAGCCTACGGGGATTAGGTGTTTTATTGGCTGATGATAACGGCCAGGTCGGCTAGCTCAGAAAATACCTAGCCCGTACCGTTACGTGCTAGACCACTTTCCCCTGATTTGCCTGAATTTGAGAAGCCGCAAAGTTGGGATTAGGCGATGATCAGGTACGAGAATGGTACAGAGCAGCAGAGTTAGGTATGGAATTAATAGGTTTCCCTAGAAGGATAAGATGGGAGGCCTGCGAAATTTTCTTTGTTGTTTGAGCCCTACATCACTCCAGGGTGTACCAAACAGATGGTCAGAGTTGAAAATCCAAGGAGACTGATCCCAATGAACTTGGGATTAGCCAGTGTTTTGTTATCCGGTAAATAAAGCCCCCTTCAGTTGATTGCTGGTCAAACAATTCAGACAAGGAGTCCCCCTGTTGCTTAATCCCTGAACACCTCTAGCCTCATTCGTGCCTGGATGCACGCTACATAAACTCTGCAACTTTGCGCACACATTAATTTGCTGTGCAGCCACTACTGAGCTTGCCGTCAATACCGTTGTTGGAGCAGCGAACGCCTTCCCTGTAAGTTTCGTGCGCATGATGCTTACCCCGCTTCAAAAGATCACCATGCGACGTAAACTCCTCCCGCCCCAGGCCCGCAATTTGGATTACGCTCTTGCCTCAAGCCTCGACATGGAGGGCCTCATATCGGACAGGCTACTGGGCCTGACCAACTGGCCTGTTGAATGATGCGGCGTGTTCGGTCACTACAGGGTGGTTTATCTTCCATTACGCACTCCGCCCCGTCAGCCACGCAGCCACCGGTCCACCAACCCCATATTAGTCCGCAAATTACTTGTGTCTTCTACGACTGGGTTGCATACCGGAAGCAGCAACAAAAGCTAGGTTAACGGCGTTTATGTTTACAACCTCCTTGGTGACAATACGTCGGAAACGGCAAGTCATGCCCATGCCAGAACTGAATCATATAATATATATTGAAGGAATAAAAAGATACCAACGATGCACCAACACTTCGTGCTGCACCTCCTGCAATCCAGAAAAGACAATTCCTTTTTTTATTAGTATTCGCTAACCATAAACCTACAAGACTGCGTGCTTGTAGGTGTGGATAGCCGGCATTACCAGCCCTTGACGTGATAACCGCCAAAGGCCTCGCGGGCGAAGTACTGGTCCCAGCTGCTGGCGTTGATGTCGTTCTCCTTCTTGATGACAGCCCGCTCAGGGTCCTGCTTGAGGTTGGCGACATTATGCGAAGTGTGTCTCCGCTTGAGGACGGCATTGGCCGTTAATGACTTTTGAGAACGCTCCCAGACGATGTCACGACGGAGAGACTCGGTGAGCTCGGTCGACAGCATGTTGCGCCTAGTAGTCCGCGGTGAGAGGGCGGCCTGTTGGTGGTTGACATGAACCGGGGTGGCAATTGGTTGCGCAGCGGAGCGAGGGATCTCGTTGATGGGCTTGAGCTGCGCGGCGCGCGATGCACGCTTCATCATGAGAGAGCTCTCGTCCGAGTCATTTGGGGAGGCCACAAAGGAGGGCCCCAGGCGAGGCATCCTGCCTTGGTGGATGGCAGATGCCGATTGAGAGGCCCCGTTGCCCAGCTTCGTCTGGCGATCGTTGCGCTCCAGCATCAGAGTAATTAGTGACCTCTTCGAAGTCAGGTTGACTTTGGAGTCCACCCGCTTGAACAATGTCTCGCTCGACTTGTCGCTCTCCTCGTTGGAGTCTTCCCATTCCGAGTCGTCGTCGTCGTCGATCGCACTCTCGTCAACGTCTGAGTAGTTGTGGTCCATCATGATAGGGGCGAATGTCCTGGCCACGTCCTGTTTGCTAAAGGAGGCTTGCTTCTTTTGGAGGGGTGAGGATGGCTCAGAAATGGCGTCGATTGGTGCCGGCCTCGGCTGGCTGGTGACATCCTGGGGTATGGGGATGTGCGATGTTGAGAAACCCCGGATTACAGGATGGCTCGATGGCGATGATGGGGTATCTGATGTTGAAGTATGCGCGGATGATCCTACGGATTGAGCGGGCGATACTCTGCATGCATCTGAGTCGCTTGTGGAACCGGTGCGGCCAAGCGCGGGTGTAGTAGGGCGAACCATGACCGGCTCCTCAAAGTTTGCTGCTTCTAGTGGCGCGGGCGTGGCAAGGGGCGATGCGGACAAATCGTCCTCCTTGGTCTGGATTATGAAAGTGACCATCTTCTCGAAATTGTCGGAAGATATATTGCGTCTGCTCCTACTGCTGGAGCGGGAGTCTTGCCTGCACACCCTGGGACGTTCGGACTGCTGGTGGCTCTTCTAGGTAACTGTAGATTTGCGCATTCGTTCCCTCGCAAGCTCGCAAGATTTTTGGGAGGAGGCCGGGAGTGCAACAGATTTATACAGCTAGCAACCGTAGGGGTTTACATCATAGTACACTGAGGAGGTGGGTATATTATGTTGCAGACAAACCCAGTCAACTTTGGCGCGCGACCGTCGTAGGTTTTATCTGCTCGGCCGCTGCCAGATCGATGACTGGCTGCCTGAAAGGGTCAGGGGCAAGCGACGCAAGCATTGGTCAATTCACTGTCCCCATCCAAGTATTAATTACAATCACCCTCGTGACAACGCGTAGGGGGTGTCGCGAATAAGCAAACGCCAAACAATAGTATTTGAGAAAAGGTGTTGTTACTTGCTACGATGAGTTAAGCTCGGACTATTTTTCGATTCCCTCCTACCAATTTCTTCTGAATGAGACTGGCGTAAAAGGCCAGCACGATGATACCATATAACCCGAAAAAACCAATGTATGCGCTGATTCAAGATTGCCCAACTTCCACTATCGCCCAAAACTCGCACCCATATATCTGATTCCGGTGGTCTTCATGCCGTAGGCCATCTCCTGTGCATACAAGTGGGAATCATTTTATACAATAAAACTTCAAGTCCGTTTGGTTCCATATAAGAAGCAGTAACACAGCCAGGCAACAGCGTTTCTATTTGTAACCCAGGCTGCTGGAGGCGATACGGGCGTGAGGGCGGCGGCGACGATCCGCGGTCGTTGAAAGCCCCACCCTCCGATGGGCTCCAGCGCGTACATATCTGGTTCTTCGTTCGGCCTCTGCTCTATCCCTTGGCCGCAAGTTTGGCAGTCTCGGTCAGGCTTTTCTTGAGCTTAGAAACCTCCTCATCGGAGTTGCCGTCGCGGAGGAACCGGTGAGCCGCCTGTTCACACATGGACTGCACGAAATCCAACTCTTTGTTGAGGGCATCTAACACGTCAGGGACTGGAAGGACCAGCTTTGGGTATGAGCCTATTGCCAGGTCCGCCTTGAGCTTCCGGTTGATTCCGTTGTTTTCTTCGTCGTCATCCGGCGCCTCAATCTCGGCCATGCGTTCGATTTGGGCCATTTTGGCCGCCCTTTTTTCTTGAGTATAAGTTTGCGCGATACCGATACAACCCTGACAAGCTCTCCAAAGAAGTTTTGCACGTAGCTGTCATAGTATATCAGGCTCGTGCCTCGGCAACGGTTTTTTGATGTGCCACCATCGGCATCCTCACCCTCGCGTTTCCGTTTTGTCCGTATCCCGGTAGTGCTCGTAAGGGTTGGTTTCGTAGGAACGGCCGATGATGGTTCTGTCTTGGGTGCTGGCCTGGCATTTGTTTTTAAAGGTGACGCATTAGGATCGGTGGACCTGATGGACTCGGTCGAGGCCTTGGTCTCCAGCAGCGATAAATTGGTTATACGCTGTTGAGGCTCGGCCAACCCCGCCAGCTCCAACTGTCGCTGCTTGGCCTGGTCATTGAGCTCTTCAAGGCGTTTCAACCAGTCTGGTATGTTGAGATTTCTGAGGGCATCCATGTTCAGTATATTCTTCGGCAACTGCAGAGCTCGAGGACCGTGGATGTGCAGCTCTTGCCAAGGGCAATCTCGGGCTGCAGAGCCAATACTGTTGGCTTCGCTGATAAAGACCTAGAAGCGAATTTGGCCAAAACTTGAGGACAATGCCCGGTGAAGGCGCAAGCAAGTTTCACCGCGTGTTTGTGCGAGCCGATGTGTTTGCCGTTCTGTTGCTGAAGACACTCCAGCGAGGACCATGCACACAGTCTACTGGTGTCGGCCTACTTACAGGTTGCAGATTGGAAATCGATTGGTAACGCAGGAGGAGGCAAAGCAGTAAGGGAGGAGCGTTACTTAAATCCCAACCTTCAGGTGGGTCGACTCGGTGTCCTGTAGGTACTTGTCACGTAGTAGCACATATTTGTGATCCATTGTCTGCCGAAAATCCTGATGCAATGGCTGAAAAGGCATCTTCGACGACATTTTGAGGTAATATCGGATTCCAAGAATTATAGTCGCTGCTCATCGCATTTTCGGGGTTTGGCCAACCTGAGAGTGAAAAAGTACAAATGTGCATGTAACAAGTCATCGTGCGGCCTCACAGGGGTATACTGGCAAGGTGATGATTGGCTGGGGCCTGGTGTATTCCCCGGAACATGGGTTTGCGCCGAGTGCTCCTTCCAAGCCTGGCTCCCTCACGCCAAAATCAATGAGACCGCGAAAACACTTTGGACCACTTAAAATCACCTACTCTAACATAACAACGAGCAGCTTCAGGCGTTAAACAACCACGAAGGTGGCCATAAAAACCAAAATTGTGCAAAACTTCTACTCACGGCTTGGCTAAGTATTAACCTCTATTGTTGAGTAAAAAAGAATTATGGAAGGGGAGTAAAGTAATCGTTTACTGCCACTTTTCATTTTGCTGTCTCATTGATTCTGATGTGGGGGAGCCTGGCTTGTTCGACGCCCTGCAGGTGTGGCTCTAGCAGCTTGCATTGGGCCAATGAAAGTCATCCCGCCAAGAGAAGAGGGATGCCCATGACTGGGGATCCTGGCAGAGACGGCTCCAGATGTTTTTGGAGGTGGCGAATCAACGGAAGCCTTATAAGATATCTCAACGGAGAGCTCGACCGAGTTTGTGTAGCAGCGGGCTTGCTGTAGGATGTCAACAATGTCGAGAAGGTAGGGGCTTTCAGACAAGCTCTCAGAAAATAAGGGTACAAGTCCGAGTTGTGTGCCTTGCCAATCACTACACGACGCACCACGGTGTCGCCCGTGTCAAGCTACATCGCCTAGTGATCGACCCTCGAGTTAACGCACGCAATTATGCAACACGCCAACCCCATTATCGCATAGCCTTCGCATAGTTGCTTAACCTCATTGTTGCAACTGTTTTCGGCCTTGGTTAAATTTTGCGATTTCGGCCGAGAATCGGCGAAAGAGGCGCGTCCGTTCAATCTAGCTTGAAGGGTTGATCGTGGCACATTATATATCGCAGCGATTTTCCGAATCCTATGTTTTTGTTAGATCGAAGCTTATTTAGCGCAAGAATAATTTGCGCTTCACGATTTGATAATTCCATTGTTGATGCATCCAAAATCACAAATCAAAGTGGTACCTCCCGCTTCCCTGAAGTCCTCTTCATTGGCTAAGAAGACTGAGGACAGTGCGTCGCTTACCATGTACTATGTACTACTTACGAAGTACTATGGTAGCGGCCTAGAGGTACCCCCTGAGCAGTATATTTGCCACTCAAAATTTGAAATAAACCCCGGAGGTACCTGTGAAAAGCGATATAATTCCAAAATGCGTATTTTTACTGTCAATACTGTGAGCCCACATACTCTGTTCGACACTGTACAAGGGTACTCTTTTTACCCCTACCACCATAGTAGCTCGGGAGATCCGTATCACTTGCCACAGCACATTCCCCTCTCGGAATCCCTTGCCCTCTAAAGTTATGGCATTTGCCTCCCATCGTGTCCACAAGAAATAATAAACACTGAAAGATCGAAGGAAGGGCTGGCAGTAATTCTAGCCTTATGATAGGCTCGGCAAGTTCTAAATCCCTTTCCTTTCAATGGGAAATGTCCAGGCAACGCATGACCCGACAGTATCGAGTGCCAAAACCTACAGAAGCGGGACACGTCATGTCGGTCATATATTCTACCCCGCATGCCACATGACAAACTTGAGGCATTTTCTAGCGCTTACATGCCACCATTCACATGCCACCAGTGACTAATCCTTGTGGGGCATATGATCCCACCTTCCTCCCAGGTATTTATTGACGGGGTATTGCCCACCACGCAATGCAATTGGGCATACGCCTTCTCGCTACCTAAAATATATCCAACAACATTACATCTAATCCGCCACATTAGATTTGGCACTTCAATCTATCTTCAAACCTTGACTAATTATCCCTACGTATTTGTCGCACTTTGTCGAGAGAATGACAAGCCCATGCCATAACTGTGGAGGGCAAGGGAGACCGGGGGGATGTACGGGCTGTGGAACAACTGGTGGAAAGTGACAAGAATTTCAAGGCTTGGACGTAAGACGAATACTAAACCTTTATTGTACAGGGTGATCCTAATTTTATGCGCATCTCCAGTTCGAACTAGGTTTCCAAATTCCAGCCAATCCCGATCTCATTTTCCATCGCCACCAAAATTTCCCTCGCACGTGGACATTCCACTTTCAACTTCCGCAAACCCCCAAGCATCTCAGGAAGCCCAATGACGATGGTGAGGGCTATACCATTATCCACATCATGTCTAATCTTGGGGTCGAACAATGTACTGGAGTTTATTAGTTTAGTTTTCAACATGTCAACCACATCAAACAAATTGACTCTCCAATTTACTTACAACCCATTTGACCGTGTTTCATTTGTACAATTTTCAAGTGATGCTGGGCTGCTGTGGAACCAATATACACCTGCCTGGGCCTCGTTCTCTCCTTGAGACTTGACGTAGTACCGAACGGTTGTGTCAGCAGTTAATATATGTAAACCCAAGCAACGGTCGCTTTGACGAGGGTTGTGCCGGAGAGAAAGAGGAAGTCCCTTTGTTCCAGAATCGGTATAATAATAGCAATGTCCTATTATGTACGGCCCTTCGTGTGGCGCAAACCACGTTCGTAAAAAGTCTCGTAGCTGTGCGCTTGCCAAAATCGAACGCAGGATTGTGAGTCCCATGGGGAAGTTGGGCAATCCTTGCAAAACCTTTAAACTGCTGGCGGCAAATTTGTCGTTCCAATGTAAAAATCCGTCCTGATGAAGCCGTTGCTTTATATCGGTTAAACCTGAACAGGCCTCGTTGCTACCTTGGGGACAGGGAGCTTGCATATTACAGTCCATGTCCATAAGCTCGCGAGGGAAAGTTTGCCAGAAAAGTAATCGCGCCCAGCCACTGGCAATATGTTCCTGATATTTTTGAAGCAGAAGTTGGAGTGTGCTAAACTCAAATACGTTGGCAAGGGGCGAGTTGCAAGCTTGAAGGTTACTTATCCCATCTTTAACACCAAATTAGTTGGCTATGCTTTATAGGAAGGAGCCGGTAACTTACCGAGTATAGCTCTAATGTATTGTTCCTCATTGGACACAGCGGCGGGTGTCGTCTAATTATCGCGGATATCGTCATGCGTGGCCTCAAACACGCCGTCATTACCTGGAGTGTTATCGGTCAAACCAAGGTCCGGGTCTTGGCAGACCGAAGCCGTACCCGGATTCCCGACGTCGCGTCCAGCGTCAAGCATGATGTCATCCTCGCCTTCCCCGGCCCTGATTGTGGCATTACTAAGAGTAGTGGGCCGGCCGACTGCCGGTGCGGTGGTCGTTCGGTTCCCCGGGTCTGTCTCGTTGCTGGCCGCCTCAGTGAGCTCGATGTAGTCCTGTAAGGTCTCGTCATCAACTGTCATACAGTTTGCTACGGCGTCTCTGTCCGTGGCAGAGGACGCGATCGTGGCTGGCCTCGACACAAGAGGATTAGTGGCAAGGCAGGCGGAGCCTACCTCCACGCTGTTCATAAAGAGATCGTCGCCTTCCACAGTCTCGGTTGGAGGAACAAGAGCCGTGGAGCCGTTGTTTGCTGATATGAGAGTAGCTCGTATGGACTCGCGAAATTTGCCGACGTCGATCTCCCAGTCCAGGGTTGTCCCTTTTTCGACAGCATCAGCGAACTGCTGAGGATTCTCGAGGATCTTTTGGGCGAACGCAAGGTTGAAGACTCCGCAGTCAACCATGTTATCTTGCCGAGGGACTTTGACCGATTTTCTATATAACGTTATATATACACAGTTCCCGAGAGACTTGAGATACTTTTCCCATTGGGTGAAAGCAGGGTCATACGACCGTGAGGATGGCAAAGAGTCGAGACAACAGATAACCCGATCGTCTTGAGCAGAGGCTTTAGTGCTAGGAGGTCGCTTGTACATGGCCAGAAGGTACCAGTGGTTGTTCTCTTCGACAGGCATCAAGGCCAGGTCGGTGTCCAAGGGATTCCCATGTTCGGCCTTCCATACGGACGTCGCGCGGCGATTGAGGAAGTGACTGTTAACGAAACAAGTCCCATGTCGCTGGGCTAAAATGAGCATATATGCGTTGACTATGGCATCGTTAAGCTGTTGACCTGGTTTAAGTCGGGCCAGGGACGACGGTGATAGTGCATCATTTAGCCAGGGGGATATCTTTACCACCGAGATTGACGTTTCTGAATGACTTAGTTTCTGCTTCTTCGCCGACGAGCCTAGGCTGGAAGGTCGCTTCTGGCCGAAGCTGGAGTCGGCAGTCGAGACACCGGTATTCGTTCCGGCCACGCCATCGCGAGAGGGGGCTTTCGATGGTGATATCTGTTCGATGGTGGCGTCTCCGCAAGAGGAAGCTGCCGAGGTTCGTCCGGCGGAGGGTAGCGGATTTCTGCCATTCGAGTGGGGGGGTGCGGATGTCGATTTGAGAGGATTGGTATCTGTCTGCCGATATCCGAAAGCTGACTTATGGATCAATTGGGCTCCTCTTTTGGATGGCCGACATTCGGACGGCGGCGGCGACGGGAGAAGAGGAGGAGATAGCGAATGTTGTGATGCCGTCGACCCGGTCGTGTAGGCGCCAGTGCCGACATGGCCGCTTGATGCTGTAGCCGAAGGTGGAGAAGATGGTAGTGGGGTTTTGCGTTTCGGCTCGTCTGGGGTCGACCTGGATTGTTGGCGGGATGACCCACCAGTTGCACAGTTACCGGTGCTGGCATGGCCATCTGTGGCCAAAGGCGGAGTTGGTCCTGGTGGTGGCGTGGACGGGATGATATGCTGGACGGTGACGATGTGTCCATGCTCGTCCAGATCATATTCAGAGGGCAGATCTGAAGCCTTGACTCCGAGTAGTCGGATTTGATTCTCTAAGGGTAAATCCTGTCCGAAAGAGTGGTCTTCCCAAATCCTTTTAGGAAATTCAACATTTAATAGAATCGAGTCGATAAATTCGTTTCCTGCTTGCAAAAATTCGTGGTAATGAGTATGGGCTTCAATATAATACTGAAGCGAAGGATTTGAACTTTCGAAATGCCGAACACCGACTTTGCAACGTTGGGTAAATGGGAGAAAGGCAATGAGACCCTTGAGGCTGTTGTTAAGTGAACGGGCTCTAGATAGGCGACTTTGAAAAGAGCCAAACTTGAGTTCATCCTCCCTCAAATTGAGAGCTGCGTAGGCCTGCCGAAGCAAATATTCAGGTCGGGTCTTCCGCCGGCTTGGCGTTAGACTGGTGAGCTGTTTGTCGGCCTGTATGAAGCTTGAATAGGAAAGTAGGGCTCGAATCGCTGAGGCTTGGTCGAGTCTCAGACCAAGTTTGAAGGTTTCTGCAACTGTATCGAGCGATTTTTTTCCATCGACCTTGAAGTTAGGCCGGCCATCGTTATATTTTCTCCAGGCAATGATAAGATCTTGGAACCGCTTAACAGCCTGCGTATTGGATAGGCTGTCGGCAATCGCAGGGTCATCCAACTGGTGCTCGTCGACGTTGTGCTCCATCTTGTTAAGAGCTGCAGATAGAGATGAATAACGGGGCGTTTACCAGTCTTGTTGGAGGGGGAAGATTTTAAGGCCGTCGACGGCCGCCAAGCCCAACTTTTGACGGCCGTCAAAAGTTGGGCTTGGCGGGCGCTAAGGCCCTTGTAACCCCGAAACCCCGGCTGAATCAAATGTGGGGTCAGGTATGCCTTGCCTCATGGGATCATCGAGGGTCGCAACCGTTGACCGGACCCACTTGCAAGGTATTTTTAATCACACCGGTTACAGGAATTGGTTATGTTAGCTGCAATTTGACCCCAGGGCCTCCATGGCCCTCGTATCTGCAGCAAGGGATTGGATCTTGCCATTTATGATAAGTCGAAAACGTTGCACCTCTTAACGTTCGCTGCTAGGTCCTCTGCCAACCGTGCGGGGATACGCAGCACCAGCCAGTAACAACACAGCCAACCCGTTGCCGCCTAAACCCCCGGAACACGGATGTGAGGTGGAAGAGTGACAAGAGCCGCCCTGAAGATGTGGGCACGCTTACGCAGAGCCATGGGCTGAAGCAGTTCTTTGCTTGACTGGTCGAAAGCTCATTGGTTACAGAGGTGGATCGCCCTCGATAGTTCCGACCGATGCGCGCGACATTGTGGTGGGTTGGTTGCGGGGATAAAGACTGGCACGTTAGGTTTTGCACTCTGACGTTGCGGGGGAGAGGGGTCCGAGCTCCTTTTTTAGGCCGTTCTTGGCAGTACCGGTGTGATACTTTACAAAAGGATATCCAATTTTGAAGTACGGGTCCTGCTGCACAAATCGATTGGCAGCGCCCTAGGTTTGGGTCATTTGGACGCCGGTGGCCTATCGGATTGCGACAATACCAACCAACTGTGCCGCACTCCGATGCACATCAAAGTTAGCGAGAACTCGGTCGCGAGGTCGAGAGTCATTCAGCCCCAAGGTGTGTATATGCAGCAAATTCCATGCCTGATACGCCGTGTGATAAGATACAGCCAATATTACCGCGCATTCAAGTCTGGCTCGCATGTTGGGCATTTGTACTGCAAGTCAGTACATTTATTCATTGTAGGCCGGGATGCAAGAATGGGTACTTGCCATGCCCAAACTGGTGCGGCTGCAAAAGGTTCTGTCTCAGTCTTGGCAGTAGTTGTGGTGATCGTGCTTATGTTCAGTGACTCCTTTCTCTGTTGAGAGCATCTTATGACACCTGTTACAATCCCACGAGTGGTCGTCGTCCAGATGCTTGTCAATGTCTTTCTGTCCTGGAAAGGTCTTGTCGCATTCATTACACTCGAATATGTAGTCTGCTTTCACATGCTTGTCGAGGTTTTGTTTTGTCTCATAAGTCTTCTCGCAGTGATCACAGGTAAAAGTGCTGTCCTTGTCCACACGCGGAACAACTCCTATGCATGTTGGCCAGTCCACGATTTCAAAGTAATCCTCTGGCGTGACCATCCATAGCAAGTGACTTCTCGGGTGAAAAGTTTAAATATGGACTACAAGATAAATCAAAGATAAGGAATGGTACAGTACCCACTTTCCGGCCACTCTATACTATTTCCAAGATTCCAAAGCCTCCACAACCCCACGGATCCTCACACGGCTAACAGGGTTGATCTCAGTCATTTTGCGGATGATTTCATCCGTCGTAGTATGGCCAAGCTTCGCCCTGGCACGCTTCGTAGTTTCTATCCATTCCAGCATACGAGCAAGGGCTTTGTGGTTCGGACCGCCCACTTCCGCAATCATCCATTCAGTGGTCCTCTCTGGGAGCGGTAGTAGCTGGTAGAGGAACAGCATTACAACGCCCAATGCCCACACATCGCCCGGGAAACCGCGGCTGCGCCTTCCCGTTGAAAACTCTGGCGGGATATACCAGGGCGTGCCCGCCATACTCACCCTGGCGGAATCCTGTTCGCCATCACTGCTAAGACCAAAGTCGATGAGGACAGCGCCGCGGGAGGTGCTATAAAGGATTTTTCCTGGTTTGATATCGTTGTGCACCACGCCTTTGCCGTGAACGTGGTCTAAAGCCGAGCTTATATCGCGGAGCACGCGGTTGGTATCATCTAGCGAGCCGGAAAAGTAATTGTCGGTTCGCCGCCAGTCCCTCTGCGCCAACGAAGGCGCATTGATATCCTCGACGTACAGGCTATGCAGACGGGCGTCCAGCCCAAGCAGTCGCACGATTGTGGTAACGGCGCGGTCACTAGTCTGGCTGTTTAGCTTGGAGTGGATTTTGGCTTCGCGCAGCCACATTTCGGCTACGCCCAGTGTGCTGTGGCGCCCTTTGAGCAGGGTTTTTGCAACCACTTGGGTTTTTTCGGACCTGAAAATGGACACCAATGCCCTCCAGACGGACGAAGCACGGTTTTCAGACAACTTTTGTACTCGTGCGATTGAATACTCCTCATGGACGTTTCCCCCGATTACTTTGATGGTTTGGCTGGGTACGAGGCTCATGAGAGGATGGGGCGATTGGCGCATATGAGGAATCCCTTCCACGCGAAGGTTGTGAATCTCGCCGCCGGCATCTCTCACTCGTTTTGATGCATGGCCGACGGTTGAGGACGGTGAAGCTCGTTTCCCTTTTGAAAACTCACAGATGCTAGCCTCTTCGGGGAGGACACGACGCGGGAGGATGAAGAGCTTGTTCGAGCAACTGACGGCTGGTGCAACTAGATCCCATACCCCGGGGTCCAGTTCCGCTGTTACCGCGGGGTATACAATGATCTTTTGCTTACCGTTGTTCTTGATGGCTTCAATGGTAGTTGAACCTGGGTTATTGCTTAGTGTTACCTCGTCGGTTGACGGGTCAAAGAAGATGTCGAACACAATCCGGGCAGAGCCCCCGATACTTATTGATATTTTGCATGCAATGTCGTGTATCGATTGTGCGACTGCCAGGACCCTGGCCATCTCGATGCTCCCCCCCTGACTGTCACCTCCAAACGCAAACTGCATCCATTCACCACACAAGGCGCTCTCACGTTGGCCGCCTCCCGATAGACCAATTGGCTCCAGCTCCAACGCATCTGGGTCCGACGGCAAAAGGAGTAAGCGAGTAATCTTGTCGTTTTTGTCTAGCTGCAGCTCCGAAAAGCAGTCAGGGAGCCGAAGATTGGACAGCGGGTCAGTGTGCTGTTGAGTCTGCTGGTCCTGTTGCTGTTGTTGTTCAGCACGGGTATGGCACGAAGTCACGACTTCAGGTTTGTTGGTAGAAACCTGGGCGGGGATTTGAGGAGCTTTGATATCGAGCACCGCCCTTAGATGCTCCTGATACGAAGATTTGTCGGTTGAAAAGGGGTTTGTTGACTGTGTAGCGTATTCCAAGCCGGTCACCTGTTGCTGCTGTTGTCGATCCATTCAAATTTAACATGAAAGTTCTAAAGGCTTGGTGCGCAGGAAAAACTACGTTCACAAGCCAGGCAGAAACAAATCCGGACAGGCAAGGAGGCCCATGCAACCTGAATCCATCGGCAGAAAAAGTGGTGGGTGAGGCAGGTTTCTGCCTCGTGGGCGTCCGCGTTTCCTTTTACAGAAGTTTTTCTTGTTCCAAAGTTATTAAAATATATAACAGATCGATCGAGGAACGAGTTTGGGGTTGGCTGCGGCTGCAAAGTTAAACTTCTCGGAGCCACTGTCTGGACAGACCTGCGCGCCTATCTTCATACTCGGAACAACCGCTCGAACCATTGTCTGAGATCAGTATCTATCCAGTGACCCAAAATGCGCAATACAGCCAGAAGTTTGTATAAATCACGCAGATTCGAAGTGCTCCCAATCGAGATTTCATATACCAGCTCAAATGCCTCGCCACCCCTATTGCAGACGAACGCCAAATTCCATGCATGCTCCGTAACCAAGATAACTGGCATGGCATCAGGAAGACGGATATCATCGGCGCAGCTATCCACCCAGGCCTGGACTCTCTTGTACCATGCGATTGTCCATAAAGCAAGTTGAATGCGGCCTTGTTCGGCTCCCGCAGCAGAAGCCTTGGTCTCAACGCTTACACCAATCGGCCGCAGAGTCAGCGGGTTGTATGTGGTCTGGTTGACAGATAAATCTGCTGAAAGGTCGCTGGCATAAATATGCTCTTTGATTACTGCCAGTAGAGTCGAAGCAGTATCCAAAGTCAGGGCAAAATCTACCATCTTTCCCCCGACAGTATTGCCAGAGCACCTGATCGACCCGGATTCTGACGCTGAAATTAAGGGCCCTGGCGAGATGCGGGTGATTGGAAGCCATTTGGACTCAATTCTTGCTGTTGTGATCAAGTGGCGAGAAACACCACGGATTGCGGTCATTGCCAGTTTGAGCAACGGACCGTGAACCTCCAGGTTCCATGTAGCTTCAGATACCTTCTCGCTCGAGCACTCTGCTGCTAGGGTTTGGATTTCAAGAATTCTCTCCAGCTCCCGCTCCGCAACCGCGCCACCAGTATCGGCTTGCTGTTCAAACCAGCCAGCGGGCCATTCTCTTTCTCCGGCAGCTTGCATGATATCGTTGATGGCTGATTGAACCTCCGCCGGCGCAAATGGGTCTCCATAATGCATAATGTCCTCGATACGCTTATAGATAGTGAGCATACTAGGGGGAAGTTGTTTTTTTGGTGCTGTAAGCGGAGTGAGTGTTGTGGGTATGGCTAACTTCCGTAGGTCGTTCGTCTTCTTGACCGGGCTCACAGAGCGTCGCCTCGGGGTCAGACCGGAACCAGATTGACTGGAACCGGAGACTATCGACCCCGAGCCTTGGGACTGACTTGCACTTGGGCGAAAGGCAAGCGACGAAGGCAAGGTATGGCATGGCGGGATGCCACCTCTCTGTGCTCGTGGTGTCGGGTCGTCAATCGCTTCGTTTGTGATGTCGCTGTCGATTGAGTTGGCAGTGCGAAGAGTGATTGATTCAGAATCCTCGGAAGGCATGAGACGCCTTCGTTTCGATGGAGATGTGGAGGGCGGTGTTAAAGGCATAGTGATTTTGTGGTCATTGTATTTGTTGAGTTCGTCGTGCCTAAATTGCTCCTTCGATTCTTGAGGTGCGGTAGCGTCGATCCATGAACTCACGCGACACCACAAGCAAATTTGAGACGGTTCGGTTACAAACGACATCGTTGCACAAGTTGAGAATGTGGCGATTGATGCGTCGGAATGTTTGGATGCGGTGGAACGACAGAACCGATGATGGTTTGTTATGAGTGGTTCGGGTTGTTGCAGCAACCAGTTAGTGGGTCCAAGTGAACAAATCATATCATTTCTGCCAAATCAAGGCGATTCGGCCACAGCCACTCATTACAATGTACTCAAGTGGGGGACAAAGTTAAATTGACCGCCAACAGGCCAAATCACGACCATTTCTTTAAAACGTTGCCCATTCAATACGCCATCGATAACGAG
This sequence comes from Pyricularia pennisetigena, assembly GCF_004337985.1. Lineage (NCBI taxonomy): Eukaryota > Fungi > Ascomycota > Sordariomycetes > Magnaporthales > Pyriculariaceae > Pyricularia > Pyricularia pennisetigena. The sequence continues at coordinate 586,429 of NW_021940924.1, read as the reverse complement.
GTATGGTAGGAACGTGGGAAATCAAGGCCTCACTGCGTGTTGCCGCAAAGGGAATGATTGGGTATCCAGCCGTGATACCATGGCTGGTGAAGCCCGCATTGCAGGAAACTTCCAATGAGAAATGCTGCAGATGATGCGGAGAAGTCGGTTCTAGATAACGATAAAGTGCACAGCTTGGGAGAAGCTAATGCAAGACAAAAGGCGGGTAACAGCATGCTCCATTCTTTTGCCTAAACCGCTAAACCCAACTCGGAATCAAGTGGGAGAAATGCCCGCAGGAGCAGTCCATCAAAGACTGGGATTTCTGTCCTGGTTTTAGCGGCTTTTGTTGCCGCTGGCCAGAAAATATCGTCCGCCTTGCACTATGAATTCTGGCGACAGCTGCTATTCGCCATTGATTCATGGGCTCAATTCTCTGCCCTTCGGTCGCAAATGCAGGCGCCCAAGCGACCCGCCGTCACCAACAGCAACGGACGCAACCTTCGCCTGCACCCGTTTGCCGTAAGCAAGCTGGCTACCTCTAAATGACCTTTCTGAAAGGCTAAATGCAAATCTATGGCATTTGAGGTTTCCAAGGATAAAACCTGGGAAATCCAATCCTAAAATATAACTCCTGGAACATAATGACCATTGCAACCAAAACCATCATTCGGGTATCCCAACCAACGAATAACGTGCGTGAAAATGTCACCAAGTGGCTTGATTGGCATCTTGAGGGAAAAACAAAATGGCAAGCGGGGTAAAGCATCTCCTGATCGAATCACAGGCCGACGCAAGGTAACAGTTTACTGCTCCACTTGCGGCGCTGCGGGCAACTTGGTGAAATGAGGGGGCGCGACATGGATAAGATATGCTTCGAGTGTGTCCACCAGCGGTTAACCTTTATTGGAACTACTCAACAAACTAGGTTGGACTAGCTTCAATTTGGGGAAAGCACAACTAACGGAAATCAGAAGCCAACAAATCCATTACGACTCAAGACGGACTGCAATGAAAATATCTCCTAGACCATTGTCTTCAATTTATCTAGTGGTAAATCATCGTGCATGACCAATTTTACCGAACTTTTGTACGTAAGGATGGGGTTTACGTTTTCAACTTTACCGGCTGCAGCATTACAGCATAATTGTAACAGGGGATTTTGTTGGTCAAAGCCACGTGGTTGAAGGCACCTCATCTACTACGCTCTAATCTCGTTATGCCAAATTTCATCAGCTGTCACAACCATGTTTGTAAGATCATAGCATGGCTCGAATCGGACCGCAAACTCTGTACCAAATGCGCTGTCCAGCTCGACCTCCCGATCATGCCTCTATCCCGCTTCAAGAACTTACCACACCGCCAGTTTCGCCGTCCAGAACAAGCGGTAAAGCGACGCTGTCGATAAGAGGACGCTATCTACTCCAAGTCCGACCAGAAAGGCTGCAAGTCCTGCCGAGAGGCCCGTTGATGTGTTGTTTCTGGGAAAGGCTGTGCATTTGTATCAGAAAGAAGGAAATTCCGCCCAGCGGACAATAATTGCACGTTCGCACCATCAACGTGAGCCAGTATCACCATGTAATTGTGCCCGTTGGGGCGCGGGATGCACTCAAGAAGAAGGGCCACAGATTGCAGATGCCCTGCTTGAGCTTAAGGGGATTCTCGAGATCTTCGACAGTGTGGATTTATCTTCAAGTGAAGAGGCATCGGAGGCAGCATGGGTATGAAAATGTACGGGCCGTTGCTCAAACCTGCAACCCAGGGGGCGGCATAATGTTGCAAAGCTGTGGTTGCAACGGCTGCCATGACCAAAATCTAGCTTCCATCTACCCGCAATTGAATATGGGCCCCTTCTGAACCTTCGACTGCATCAAGCGAAATTTACGAATTTGCTTCAAGCGCGTCTTCATAGGGTAGTGGTGTTTGTGGTGGGTAGATTGCAGCATTGCGATTCACAACTGTAGGCAAAATGGTGGATTTAGCGATTGTGATGCATATAGATTGATGCCTCTGCTAACTAAAATCACTGAACTGATCAGCTAAATGGACGATCCTAAGGATCTTTCTGTGAATCACTCCCTATGCGACCGGCTGGTGTTCCGTCATGCAGGTATTAATACTAACCATAAATATACGGCCTGGTTCCGACGGTTTGCAGCAGCTCGCGTTGTGGAATGCGGCAAGGTTCCATCGAATCCAAAGATGGACCGATTCTGTTTCTTCCCATCAAGGATGCAGCCAAAGCATCGACCTGATCGAGGCAGTTCCGGTATTTTTGGCGCTCCTCAAACGTCAACCTGGCCAGCCGTAGCAGCCGGGACGGGCTGTTTGGCGAGCTTAAAGCCAGGCCCATGGCGATTGTCGAACGAAGACTTTTGCGCAGCTGTAGCAACCCTATTTTCATGGAGAGACGCTATGTTCTGGAGGCCAGTTTGGTGAAGGCTGATAGCTTTGAAGTCTCCAGACAGCTGCTGTAAGGATTTTTCGCTAAAATGACCACCAGCTTGCTTCAGCCTCATCCCATCGCCTTGGTTCTTCCCGTTTATCGGTTTACCATCTGTAGAGACCATGAACTGGATTGTGTCGTCGCCTTTCGCCACATTTTCAATGTTGCTTACTCGTAACTCTAAAGCCGCGTCAACATTAGAGCAAAAGTTTAGGCATTGCTTCAGAGTACGAGCTTGGGTTTGGAGGTTGTCGAGTGAGGTCTCCTGATCTGATGTTGCCGTTGTTGAATCGGTGCCCATACCGTCAATAATCCCCTTTCTATGCTTTTCAAGCTGTTCGAGCGTGACACGCATATGATTCATACAGCCATCAAGTCCTTCGCTGACGAGCATTTCTGAGGTTGAGCCACTGCCTTGGATGTTTGGGGAACTTCTGCGGCCCCTGAAGAAATCGAGCTGAATCTTTTCGATTTCCTGGGAAAGCGACGCGCAAAATGCGATACCCTTCTCCGTGCTACTTTGCTCTTGTTCCATTCGTTGACGGATGGCCGCGTGAGAAGTCAGACCAGTGGTGTTGCGTTCAGCCAAATCCTTGAGCTTCTGCTGGATTTGATCGAGATGAGCCTCTAGATTGACGGTTGTAGTCGCAATTAAGTCTCGACAGGCATGAATGGCTTGAGTGCTATTGACAGATGCGCGGCTGTGGATGCACTCTTGTTAGCCAGGTTAGCGGAAGGGTGACGGAATACTGACAGATTGGCGAAGCTTAGTGCGACGCTGACGGTAGAGGTGTATCGAAGTAACTGCTGACGAAAGCCTTCGATCCCATCGCCACTAAATTTGAGCCTGGTCCAGTCGCGGAGGCTTGTCCGGCTGGCGCTAGACCGTGAGCAGAATGTGCGGAGTTCAACTTCCGCAGCCTCACATGATTGTTTGCACTGATTGAGTGTGAGTTCGAGAGCAGTGAGGTCCACTTCAAGATGAAGATCGCTTGTTTCTGAGAGGTCCTTTAAAACTGAATTTAGACCTGAAAGCTCTGCAAGGAGTTGATCGACTTGCGGGAGGTAGGATCTGAACTCTTGAATCGTCTTGTAAAGTTTGCCACCAGAATTAAAGGCAAATGTAGCCAGGGTCAAAATTCCGGTAGCTACTCCTAATTCAGCCATTGGAATAAATGGTTTCACTGTGGAGAGATGTTAGGCCGAAAACTTTTGAAGAAACTACGAGACAAGGGCAGACTAACTTCGGGGACGGAACGTAGGGGATGGGAAGCCGGTTTTAACTAGAGGGCCTTTGGGCAGCAGAACAGTGGGATAGGCTGTGGGACCAGAACGTACTTTTGGCGCACCGATTTAGCGATGGGTCACCATCGGTTTCGGGGGCGGGGTAGCGGGGCTTGTCATCCATCTACTTACGAAAAGGATCGGGGGTGGAGACATGGAGGTTATACCATGCACATTTATCTGCTGCTGCGTTATTTGATTTAGTTTGGATGCCAGCAGGAACGAGCCTAGTTGGCCATGTGTTCCTACCTTTTTTGCGATGTTGAGAAGTCGCTCTGGGTTCACGTCATACCATCGTTTGAGAACTTTGACCATGGACGGTGAAGAAGAAGCCAACGATGCCGTCCCAGCGAGCCCCTCAATGCCAGGGGTCCACAAGGTGAGCCGGGTTCATACCCCGCCGACTACGAAACCGCGAAACAGTAATCAATCAAATATTGCACTGCAGGCTGTGGTTGCCAGGCTTGTCTTGGATTTTACCGTAGTCGATATACGCTTATATTAACAAGATGTGCATGCATGCGGAGGATATTATTACGTTGCTGTTGCGTTGCTGTTGTGACCTAAAAATAGGCTGTTTGGATCAAAAGCAATAGCGTGTTGATCTATGAATATAGCTGGGGCTATTGAGCCATACCGACGCCCATCAGTAAATTCAATGAAAGATGATTGTCTGAATTCTCCTTGCTCGAAGGAAGTGTGCTGATGAGCAGGAACTGTCGCCTCGAAAACCCTGATTGAGATTGGTGAAGCAACCTCGCTTGTAGACTGCGCTGCAGGAGAGACAAGTTTTACAAATTTGCAACACATGTTGGCGGGGCCTTTACGCCGAGCGCGTAGGTCCGTGCATCAAACGATTGGTTAGTTTGAGCGTTTCAGACAGGTTACCCCTCGCAACGTGCGTACGAAATACAACACTCCGATCAGGCCTCAATCACAAACGTTCGTGTCACGACACGAACGTCCGAATCATAGTTGCACCACAACCTATGCCCCCATGCGTCATGAATGAACTAACGAGTATAGAAGAGCTACAAAGGCGGCTGCGAGAGGCAGAGCATCGCGTAGAGGAAGCAGAGAAGGAACGACAGGAGGAACAGGAACGCGCGGAAGCGTTGGAACAACAAACCCAACCTACTACACTCGACGATTACATCGCTGCCTGCCATTCTTTGATTTTCTCCAACTTCAACATTGAACGGAACCGGAAACTGACCTCGAAGGGACCCATCACCAACCCGCGAAACAAATGGTGTCCCACGCGTATCCAACCATGGCCAGACTTTATTCAGCACCAGAGAATAATGTTCGGCACAATCTACGACAGCGTTCCCACCGACAACCGTGTTTTCGAGAATCAAGCCTTCCTCTCTGGTTAGGAAAAAGCATTTCAGTGCGCAGCATATCAGGCGAGAAGACGCTTCAGTCATTCTTGCACAACAGTGTCGAAGATCCGGTCAAGGCGATCATAGACCAGCTCAAACAGGTGGAAAATGTTAGAAGCGCGTTCGAGCTGGGAAACGGAATAATCTTCGAGAACAATCCATATGCCATCAGCGATCTTGCAGAGGAAGTCGTCTACCGCGATACCCCGTCGACACCACCGGCTACTCCGAACCACAGACTCGATCTCAACCGGCTACAACCCGATCAGATCTGCGTCTACCGATCCGACAACGCGGGCTCGGAAAGACGCACAATGATCTACATCTCCTAGTACAGACCGCCCCACAAGCTAACCGCGCCGCCCCTCCGTCTTGTTCTACGTCCGATGAATATATACAAGGAAGTGGTCAACCGGAAGACCATCCCGACGTCGATGGACTCAGACGCACGTTTCCAGTATCACGCCGAGAGGCTGACTGCAGCCGCCATTACGCAAACGTACCACTACATAATTGAATGGGGACTTGAATATGGTTTTTTAACGGCGGGTGAGGCGATTATGTTTCTCAAAATCTACTGGTCCGAGCCTGAAACGCTTTTTATCACCTTGCAAAGCCCGATGCTGAAATGTTAGCCCATCCGAGTTATTTTTATTTGTGCACAGCAGTCGGTCAATATTTGGCCTTGAATTTTATGGCGCTGGGTTTGCCAGGTGAACTACGATTGCGCTAACAGGACAAACGCCACCAGGCTACTGAAAAACTCAAAACGTGGGCGGAAGATTTCGAGACGACGTTAGGATCGATTCCGGAGGACGACCGACACGCGCCAAGCAACTTACCCGGCTACCAACCCGCAACGTACAAAGGTGTTAATTGATTTTCGTATCTTCATAAAAAAAGACGTCGGCTTGTGGGAGATGAACCCAATAAGGAAGCTGAATATAGAGAGCCAGGAGAATTATCATACGACAAATCAGCCCGGGATTTTCCAGAGACGCCGAGTTCAGCTGAACGGCCAATACGCCAAGGTCGGGGAGATCAGGGAATTCGACGTATTGAGTGGATTCTAGCCCGACGGCCGCGGGGCGGGGGCGGAGGTGGGGGTGGAGGAGGAAGCAAAAAGCAAGACAAGCCCTACCCAAAAGTGCCTGTTGGGTCTCTTCAAAGGCGGATTTCTCGACGCAAGATGCCCTAACATGGCACTACATAACAGGAAACCTAACTCGTCATAAGACCACGATCGTGGCCCGATCGGCAGCTATATCCGCCATCCAATAAATCACGCTAAATTCCTCGATGTATTTTCGAGCAGTTGAAACGGTTTTTAAACGACGGGATCACGCCGTTAGGGCAGGGAGGTTTACGCGGCGTATTGTTTAAAACAAACCCGTTTAAGTTCGGTTACACTTTTATCAGCAAAGGCACGGTTGAGGCATTTATCAAAAACTTTAAGCACGAGGCGGCGGTTTACGAACGTTTGCAACCCATGCAAGGTACATATATGCCCGTTTTCCTCGGAATCGTCGACCTCATGTTGAGATACAGGGTATACTACTATAGTCACCAAGTTTATATAATACAAATAACATTTTTGTTGTAGGGCGAATGTGAATTTAATGTGACAGGGGTGGTGGGTGGCGGGCAGGGACAGTTTAAAGGGAAGGCGATGCAGTCGTTACGCGCAATTCATCAACTGGGAGTCGCACACAAGGGTATGCGAGAGGCAAACATGCTTTTTAACACGGAGGTTAACGGTGTTATAATGATTAATTTCTAAAGAGCACTACTTTTGGAGCCACCTCAATCTCCGTTGGCCCATCTGGTACCGAACAAACAAAGATAGAAGGCAGAGAGGGCAAATCCATCAAGTCGACAGGGAAGTCAGGTGACCGAGGTTAGACTAGCAGGGCATTCTGCGATGTGATCGGGCTGATAGGGATGGTACTCGGAGTTCTAACCAGTAAAATGTTTTGCACTTTAACCCTGCTCAGGCGAATTGAATCTGCACAAAACCGCCCTTGAGAAAGCCATACGGAGTATCGGATATTTCTGTAGAACCTGAAGAGGACAGAGGGATTGTTGTTCCCCTGACTCCTCGTACGCCCATCCTGACCTAGAAAAGCCGGGATGTACTTCTTATGGCATGTCCCTCGCACACCTCTACCAAACAATCTCTCCAGGCCAAAATCGCAGTGAAAACTGTGACGGAGCCAGAGCCAATCACCTATCACAAACCTAGGCTTAGTTTCCAGGAGTTTGACAAGGTTATATCCACTAATCTACCACAGGACGCGGTTCCGACGCGGGCCGATACCATAAAACCTCCCAGAGATTTTCACCCGAGACACCAGATCAGGCGTTTGGGCAATGTTTTCCGGCCTAGAAAAATGTTTATACTTTCCTATCGCAGCATGTGAAACAGCGCGATTCGTCGGCTGCAATACATGATACCCCAGTAGTGTAATAGACGGGTTTAATCCTTTTATGTTGCAGGGTTGACATATACTCCCCAACAGTGTTCTGGAACGGTCGGCGACCATCTGCTGAAGCTCGACATTCCAACATATTTCGTAGGGGATCTTGCCGGGGGTAAGTCAACACCCAGACAGGATCAGGTGTTAATAAAGCAGTGCTAGCTATTTCATACCAGGTGCCATAAAACCCATCTCTATCTGGTGCTATGCTAAACTAAACCCGGGCTGAACGTGCCGGATTACGAGAATCCCTGCACCCCAAGCTATCAAATGCTCAGTTTTCGTGGAGACCATCACATTTGTGCCTGATCCGCCTGTGGAATGCTTTGGAATCTTTTTCTCTCCGCCTTTTGCACGCTTTACCTACTCGTTATCCGGAATTTATCTCTTCATGGATCCTCATCATTACATACCCCTTGGACGTTGCCGCGGGAATACAAAATTCTGCAGTTATGAGATTTGATGTGCGAAGTAAAGTAGACGTATTATAGCGAACGAAAGCAGGTTGGATATGAAACATCAACAAATACCCGTTTTGGTCTGCAGATGATTGTGGAGCATACGGCCGTTTGAGAACAAACTAAATCGTTCGGCCGAACACATGATAATCTACCATGTTGGGGGGAATAAACCACGCGCCTATCTATAAGGTCGCATTGTTGTGGGTACCAAGTTTCAGACATAAGTGTGACGGCCAGGGAACTGCACGTCCCTAAAATGGAATGGGAAGAAGAGGGGTGAGTTTTCGCGACCTGAAAGTTCGGAAGAAAAGAAAAGCCGCCATGCTCGGCAAAGTGTGGCATGGCCTTCGAATCTTGAGCCGAGCGCTAAGCTTCCACTAGCCGTAGATGGATAAGCAAACATGCATAAGTGTAAATGCATCCTATTGCTCCACTAAAGTTATCTTTATATGCATGCCATCCTGACGGCACGGGTATGCGCTCTTGTTGAAAGGACAAGAAGTCTTCACCAGCAGTAGCATGGATGTGTACCATCCTTACCTAGAGATACAACAGCAAGCCAAGAAGGGAAAACTACAATGGCAAGCGATGCGGCAGACGATAGCAAGGTATCATTCGTCAAAGGGGTCAATATCTCCCTGGCAATCGTGACTACCATGGCAGTGACCGGTCGGGTTCCAGTCATTCTCCTGGATCGGATTCTCAGGCTGAGGCGCAGGTTCAGGCGCAGGTTCAGGCGCAGGTTCAGGCACTATTTCGGGCTCCAGACCGGACCTCGGCGTCGGCTCGCATTCATGGGACTCCGATTCGACTTCCTGACCTGACTGAGTTGATGCCGGCTGGCAAAGCGCTGCTTCTGAAGGTGATTCGATTTTGGGCAGTGGTGTCCCGGCGGTCTCCTCGACAGCCCCATGTAGGGGGCTCGCGTCATACTTGGATAGCGCCTCATTGCTGCAAACTAGATCGACGGTGATTTTGAATAGCAATTCCATGATTGGCAACGTTTCGAGCTCGGCTTTCTACACACTATTTGCCAGTCTTGAAGGACCTTTGAGAAGCGGTTCGAGACCGGCCACTACATAGCTGTAGAACCATGTATCATCTATCCGTGGATTTGGATATGCATACCGCATAACCTTCAAAACCGCAGTGAAAGGCAGTCCCTTTCCAATCTTTTCGAACTCTACTTTAGCAAGCTCCTCCAGGGTAGTCAGCTCGTATTCTCGAGCCATAACGTAGACTTGGATGCTTGTCGCAAGCTCCGAATCGATCTTCTCGTCAGGGGTCGATCCCTTTGGTTCCAAACTCTGGTATGTGTAGGTAATGAGGTAATGAACGAGAACATGACCAACTTCTTCGGAAATATCGAGCGCAATGGTGTTACTCCATGGAGAGGGATCTTTCAACTTTGGGGACTTTTGAAGGAAGGAGCTCGGAACTTTGAGTACAGTGTTTTCCAACTTCAGATTGATGATGGAGGTTGCATATGGCCTTATTTTAATCTTAGTTTCAGGACTTCTGTGGGAAAACTGTGGACCACTCACGATGATACAGGTCGTGTATCGGCCTTCTCAAGGAGTTGCGCGTTAACTTCTTCAAGACAGTCTTTGGCAGCAGCAGATCTTTTCTTTTTCGCCATCTTATCCGTTGGGCGATGACCTTACACAAATGAAATTTGCGAAGTCAGTTTGGTAAGATGGCCAAAAGCTGGGATAAGTTTGAGGAGGCGGCGATGGTTCGCTGTGGTGATCGTGTCAGTTGTGGCTGTCTCCTTTTATGCCCACTTCCCCAAGGGCGGGGTTGGGTTGTTTACATGCCCTCTCCGTTACACTACATTCGCGACCAAACGCTTCTGGATGTTATGATGGTGCCCAAACTGCCTGATAACCAGGGAACCAATAACCCTTATCGAGCCAGGAAGATGCTCTTGGCCATCAGCTGCGCGTGATACACGCAAGAGATCCTTCTTTTTTCCCTTAGCACACCATGGGCAGGGGTGCACGTTATCTCCGGAGTAGCGTTGGAAAACTGCAATCACCAACAGCGCCGGAGAAAGGCCGTATAACCGAACTGGACTGCCACATCGCCCCGCCTTGACAGTGCGGCGGGCCGCCATTTGCGGCCTGCTGCGGGCTCCTTAGCAATCTACCTCGTCTACTTCCCAGGGAACGATGACCGATGCGGCAACATCAATGCTAAGGCTGGTTGGTCGAAGGCAGAGGGCTTTGTGCACGCTCGGCAGGCAGGTCAGCTAATGAAAGCCTTTTTCGTGCATAAGGAGTATTGCTGCTGCTACGCAAAGTAGTTTAGGCAGCGTGGTTGCGCCTTCACTCTTCGCCACTTGTCAAAGCGCAGCGATGGGGGGTTACGGAGCAGCGACAGTGTTTGGAGCGGTCCAGGTCGTAGGAGGAGCCATGGCTGCATCAGCTGGAACTGTGATTGGGCGGATGAATTCGTGGTTGTGAAATCTGGAGCAATGTCGAACATCGGATTGCGTATTGCGTGACAGGGCCTCTTAATGATTACGTACAATTATCCTCTGAAGAATCCCAGTTTCTCTTTTTTGAGGTCGGGTGCAGAGCGGTATTCCCAAAACGAGCAGCACAGCGACGACCAACCCTTCCACAACAGAGCAAGGCGGAAGTACTGCTTAGTGCCTGCACGAAAACATAACCTCAGCGTCAAGAAGCTGAAATCACTGCTATCCGCCATTTTCAAACATTCCATCAATAATACCTTTCTTCCCTATCAGAAGTGATCGAATCATCGGCACGGTCGCACCAGCGAGGCAACACAGTCGAGAGTTCCATTGAGGGATTTGTGGGGCAAGAGGCGGTAACCTCCGGGCTTGCAGGTCTTAACATCGTATTTTGATTAGTGGGTTTTTTGGGCGGGGGATGGGGAAATGGTGGGGCAAGCGTCCGCGACACCACGTTTGCAGCGAAAATCATATGAACGGCAGTTAGCAATGCTGAAAATGTCATATGCTAACCACTTTGTACGGCAAAATCTTCCAGCAAGCGCTCACAGAAAATTAAGCGAAGCTTGTTCAAATCGCGCAACAGCGGTAAGGATTTAAGTTTATCACATTGAATTTTCACATGTGAAGATTCTTATGGGCGTTACGGAGGTTGTCGTGGATAAGAATATGTAATACAAAGCCATGGTAGTACCGTAAAGAGCTTACTGAGATAGATTCAGCTTCCAGAGATTCTAGTTAACACGCTGTTCACCCTCAGCCCAAGCGAAATCATGCCTTTGACACACGGGGAAAGATTACAACAGCAATCCACATGTGAACAAAATTCTTCAAAAGGCTATCATTCGCCCCGGGGTGATGATTCGCTGAGCAGTTTGCTGAACAACCTCGAAGCGCATAAATTGGCAACTCTCGCTTTCTAAATGGTTAATAATCGCAGCAAGGGTTGGAGACTCTTTATTGCAGTGGCGATTAGGACAGTGGTAAATATCCTGCCGGTGCTTTGGTGACTCGAGATGTTGGTTTAATGATTTGAGCTTCTTGAAGCTTCGGTGGCAAATGTAGCAATCGAACCCGTTGGAATCGGCGTTCCAAGCCTTCTGTGTGGCCTCGTAGGTATCAGTGTCTTGCCACGTAAGAAGCTTGTTGGTAAGGATGCTGTTGGGATCACGGCGTTGGATTTCATCGTGGAGCTTTGCTCGGTCAATGGGGGCGTTTGGGCAGGATCCGCGCTCCAGGTGATGGATCAACCCTGTTGCGTTGGTACGCATCGTTTTGCAGAAAGGGCAGGCTAGGTCCACTTTGCGATGACCACTACCATGAAGGTGCTGTGAACGATAGTCAGTCCAACTGTTTTACCCTCAAAGATTGTGGCACGTACGTTTTTGATGCTATTCTCGTCTTGGAAATACCGATCATGAAGGTCACAGTAGAAGTGCTCGCTAATCTCGTGATCGCGGAGGTTTTCTTCATCAGAGAACGCATCGGAACAATCATCGCATTCGTACTCCGACTCATCCGACTCAGCCCAATGACCTAGGGCGTCCATGTGCTGGTTCACAGCTTGCTGTGTTGCGAAATAGCGATCACAATCGTTGCATTCGAACTGCGGTTGCTCGTGACCCATAGCTTTCATATGCTGCTCACGGGAGTTCCAGCCTGCGGGAAACTCGCGCCAACAAGTGCCACAAGTGAAGGTCATTTTGTCAATCCCAGAATTCGAAGCATTGCCGTAATTAACACTCAGGAGCGGATTGCTAAACTTTTTCCAAAAGAAAACTGGAAGATTAACGGTTAAATTGATTTGTGATTACAGATTTTGTGACCATAAGTTAAATTTTGTGACATCGAAGGTAGCAATGATGCTGCCAGAAGCAAGTTGGCGGCGGGGGAGGTTGTATGACAGGATGATAAATCACGTTACTCCGGTTGGGGCAAGAATCGGGCCTGTATCGTTGTGATAGTGTGGGGCCGTTCGAGGCTTGGGTATATTTGATAGTAGTCACGATCCAATTGGCAAAATATTCTAATTTAGATAAACGCATCTTGGTTGTCGCCCCAACGCATGAGCGTTTATTGAAGAGTATAAGATAAACTGACAGCACATGCTGGTCGGACTTGACACAGTAAAAAGATGGGTGGGTGCCGTCTCATGGAGGAGTGGAGAAGCAGCTTCCGTTTGTCCGTTTGTCCGTTTGTCCGTTTGTCCGTTTGTCCGTTTGTCCGTTTGTCCGTTTGTCCGTTTGTCCGTTTGTCCGTTTGTCCGTTTGTCCGTTTGTCCGTTTGTTGTATGGTGACTTGGATGGGAAAGGAGAGGGTAGCTAGCTGTGTTTGGGCCACTTCACGTAGCCAACCCTTGCCGCTTGAGTTAATTATAGGTAACAACATCCCACCTTAACGCTACAAACCCGCGCACGCCTTCACTTAGCATTACTACCCTGCTAACCTTCCATTGAACATCACGCGTGCGAATTTCGAGGGTGCATGTCAGACCAGCTCTTTTGGCATCGTCAACCAATAGTAGTTTTATGTAGTCAACAAATACCAATACCTACCATCGAATTAACCAACTACCTGTGACCAGAAGCAGCAAAACTGGCGCCCGTGACGCTGCATTTTGCCTCGTCTACATTTTACTCAAAGGCGGATCCTCTTCTCAATTCTCATCATCTTCCTTACCGGCGCTGGCAACATAAGACCGAGCCGTCGCCTACAATGCGGGCTACATTGTGTCATCGCTGCATCTTCGGCTATAAGGCACGCAGAATGTTCCGAGAAGCCTTTGAAGCTACCTTCTCCCTGACGAAGGCGTGGTGCTGATTTTGTTGGGGCTCGGACTCATCGTAATTGGTTCTCAACAGCGAGGGCAGCTATTTGTCCATCCTATACCTTTAAAACCTGAAGTTGACTGGTGCTGAGGGCCAAGTTTACGTAGTGTTGTTGACTTCGGGACTGCGTTTTCTACCCCATCCTGGCTCCTGCTGTTTCACACGAGGCGCTCTGATTGGTCGGAATGCTAGGGGAGTGTTTTTAACAGGTGAAAGGATGTATGCCGGGGTAAATGACGTATGAACATCACGGAAGCAGCCCAAAGGAGTAAAGCGGATTTGAAGGCAAAACGGGACGGGAAAATTCTGCCTGTTTACCAGCCCCACGACAGACCCTTTGCGACGCTGGACCCCGCATTTTGCCGCCCAGCCCGCGAATCGGATTGCGCTGTTGTTCCAAGCCACGAAAATGGAGGGCCTCCTGCATAGAGATAACGTTTTGATAGCTCTTTCACTGGTCAACGATAATAAAACTCCGGCTGGGCCTGCTTTGTGACGTGACATTTACTGGTCATAGGTCCTGCAACCAGAAAACGACGTTTTGACATTTTGTGGGCTTGTCAAGCGCCGAAAGTAACTGGTCCAGGGATACGACCACTGTCCTTTGGAACGTCGCGTAACGGTCCAGTTAGGGCCAATGTTTCTCTGGGGAACAAATTGAGACTTACGCCTCACAGTTATGAGATCCCTACATAATTGAGATCTCTTAATCACTTGGCTTCTATTTCGTGTCCCTTATGGCTCCTTGTCAGATTGGGGACCATCAATATTACAGCATTTCTGGTTCGATCGTATTGAGAATCTCCAGTGTGAAGCTGTCTGGTTTGTCCATTGGTCAGGAGAAATTGTCCTACAACTGTTTATGCAGGGCTCTCCTAAGTTCGTTATGGGTGAGCGAGCCAAATCGATACAAGCATCTGAATGGATGATAATTCCATGACACTTCTGGTTCTGATCGGACGAGTACTACGCAAGCACCACCTATTACATTGACCTCTTGTGGCACCTTGAAAGAATTTTGATATGGTACTTTCATGTTGTGATTCGAAAGTGGCCCGTATTTTTCGTCAGAAATTTAGTACCAGCTTGCATGCAATGCGGGGCCAGAAATAATGGCACTGTATCACACACTGTTTCAGAACTTTCAAACCCATGAAAAGACATAAGTAACCGAGCGTATGCTGGTCTTTTCGAGAATTGAATACCGGCATCCAGATTCAAATATAACATGATTACATTATAATGCGGAGGGCTGACAAAAATACACCAAAAGAGCGTCCAGAGCTGGATGAGAATAAACAATTGGTTGCCACTGATGGCGATCATCACAAATGCCCAGGTCCGTGGCATGCTGTCACTGCCTATTTGACAAGGAACTCTCCGGAGCTAAGGGAGCTTAATGCTCTTCGCGAACAGGTGAGTAACCCGTCTGAAGCGACTAGCTGGAGCCTGTAGTTACTGACAGTCTGGATTCCAGGGGTGGAGAAACCCTGAAGGCGATCAGTTTTTCCAGCGACAACGCAGAAGCGCAGATCAGCCAAGCGAAAAAAACGCAAGATTTTTCTATAGCCTGATGCAAAAAATCGGCAGCCAACTGCAAGATGCAGTGTCTGTGTTCAAGATCGTTTCCAACGGCAAAGACGACCCGTGGATCCTCGATATGTGCATGGCCCCCGGAGGGTTTCTCAACATAGCCCTACAGTATAACCCGAAAGCGAAGGCTGTAGCTTTTAGTCTTCCTGTGGTTGATGGAGGCCACAAATGTTTGCTGCCGAAAACAACTCGATTGGAAAAGCACTTTGTAGACATTACGATGCTTGCGGCAGACATGGGGATCGCAAACGTCCCGCCCGACCATCCCGAAGCTGACAAGTTTCTGTCGCGGCCCCTCATAGACGAAAGGATGTTCGACTTGGTCCTCTGCGACGGCCAAGTTCTCCGAAATCAGGAACTGGCACCATACCGAGAAAAATCCGAAGCCAGGCGCTTGACGGCGTCGCAGCTCGTTCTAGGCCTCAAGCGTCTCAGGCCCGGCGGTACAATTATCTTCCTAATGCACAAAGTTGAGGCATGGAGATCAATCCAAACTTTATATACCTTCTCCCGATTCGCCGACGTTGTGCTGCACAAGCCCACGGCTGGGCATGCGAAACGGTCATCATTCTACCTTATTGCCAAGAACGTGCAGAGCGATTCACTAGAAGCTCTGTCAGCGATCGAATGGTGGAGAGAGGTATGGCGGTTGGCGACCTTTCCTACTCAAAGTGGGGAGGAGAGGGTGGAATGGCAGGAGGATCGTTGGACTGCTGAAGAGATTCTCGAAAGTTTCGGCTCCGAGCTGCTTAAGATGGCAGCTCCGATTTGGAAGACACAGGCGAATGCCCTTGCTAATGCCTCGTTTATCAAAGGGGCTTCAAGCTGAATATAGCTGTGTGGGATTCCCAGGGTCTGGTATGCAACATCGTACTAGTTCTAGACTGCAAACACATCGACCGCCACAGCCACCTGCGGTTGTGCCGATAACTACTCTGAAATTTTGACGTACGCACTCGCCTGCTGCCATCATAATATCGCACCCTCCTCCTTTAGCTTGCGCCAACCCTTATCGGTGTCAGACATGTACATGTCAAACCCATTTATGCTGTCAAATCCTATTCTCCCCTTAACCATATACGTGAGATTGCCGGTATGCTTTAGAAAATAGGAGGCAAATGCGGTCGCTTTGATGGTGGCCCAGCATGGAAGCCAGCATGGAGGCCAGTATGGGAACTGGACTTTCAGCGCAGTTTCACTAATTGGCAATCTTAATATGGAAATCATAAAGGTCTCCTTTTCGGTTTTGATACGCTGGTTCTAAACGTCTTTTTGTTAATACAAAATCTGCATCCAATGCCTTCAATGGCAAGAAATAACGATTACGCCATTAAACGAGGGAAAGGTCCGCCACGTTGCGCTCATTGTCCAGATCACTTGGCCC
The DNA here is from genome assembly GCF_004337985.1 of Pyricularia pennisetigena. Classification (NCBI taxonomy): domain Eukaryota; kingdom Fungi; phylum Ascomycota; class Sordariomycetes; order Magnaporthales; family Pyriculariaceae; genus Pyricularia; species Pyricularia pennisetigena. The sequence goes on along the minus strand of NW_021940924.1, from coordinate 570,113 downwards.
CTCTCAACACCAGTCAGAGGCGTGTCTTCACTCAAGCTCCAGGTTTCGATCCGCATTGCTGCTTTTTTTCTGGCGGGCAGGCGCAGGTACTGCTACCTAATAAAAGGGGTCGCAAAGAGAATGCGAGCAAATTTTGATGTAGTCAGCCCCGTCTGTACTAAGGTACACGATGAGCGCTAGCTCGTTGAGCAAGGCACATGCAATCCAACCAAAGTTGACGGCTTGCTGTGCACTTGGAGTTTCTCATCCAACAGATAACCACTTTGTAGGGTGTAATCTTTTGGTCTCGCCTTCGGAAAGTTAGATTTGACGAATTGTTCAAGAGATCCCATTCTAAACTGAACTCATTCCATCTTTTCAGTGACTAACGTTTGCGGTTCGGTGATTCAATGGCTTAAACACCGAAAATGCAAATCGTATAACGTGGATATACAGTACCCCGGCCATTTTTCAGCCCAACACCGTCTTTCAATTGCAACATGCGTTTTTTTCACTATGAAATCAACAAATCGCGATGCGCAAATCATTCTTGCTCTGAGCGAGCTTCGATCGGGGAAAAGTTAGCATTTGGAAGATCGCTGCAATTTATAATGCCGCGATCAACCTTGCAGGACAGAACAAACGGCCACTCCTTTGGCCGACCGTCGGCCCAAATTGCAAAGCTTCACAGAAAGCGATGAGGGGGTGGTTGTTCGATACATATTGGACTTAAATTCCCGAGGGTTTCCGCCTCAGATCGCTGATTTGGCCGCAATGGCCGATCATATAGCTGCGCGGAACGTGCAACCAGTCGGAACACGCTGGGCAAATCGCTTCGTCCAGCGGTTGATAAAGTCCATTTGCTTGTCCTCAATCGCACGGGACTCAAACACGGGAGAAAGCTATGCGGGAGGCTTGCATTTATTCACCAATAATATAATCCCCTCACAAAATCGCGATGGCGGCTATCCTTTGGAGTGGCAGTCTCGTAGCAGTGATTCGTCCGGTAGCACAAGCACTTGGTTTTTCTGAGACCACGGTAGAACATTTCTATTCCGCGACTGGGCGGTGGTACCCACTGCCGCCACATTCGCGTTCCCATATTCCCCCCTTGCTCCCTCTTTACAAGTGAAAACTGACCGGCAACAAGCTACACCCTGCTTGAATTACTATATTCTTTTCTTGACAACGATCTCTGGTTAACTAATCGTTTGATTGCAAACACCTAATTTATATCATTTTCTCTGGTCAGGGCTTTGAACTATGACATTTACTTGTGGAAGGATATGACTGACGCCGTTACTCCAGCACGTCACAGACCCTCTTTTCGAGGATCGCAAGTGGTTCGTGAGGGATTGGACGCTTCAATTTAGACTAGCCGCATTCTACCAACACTCATCCCATGGATAGCGTACCACGGCAATCGGGGGCCTCCTGCATAATAAAGAACCTATTAGGCTGGAGATGGACGGTTTTGGATTAGGATAGCTGGTTCAGAATGACCTGATAACATGCAGGGGCTGTATTGCATGGCCACTAAATCATGGTGGCAGCATCTGTAAAGGTGTAAGCGTTTGGTAAACATTTGCCACCGCCATTAAACATTCCAAATGCAGGAGCTCTGTTAGCGGGGCAGAAAGCAAGTGCGCACTCTTATTTGCCGGGTTGTTTGATAATTTCACGTCTCATTTGTTTCCTATTCGAGATTACATGCACACGGTGGCAGTGACCAACTGCACCTGTGATTGGAGAGTAAGCACAAAGGTAGTGAAGTTACAGCGAAAAGAGCCTGATAAAGAAAGCTACCCCTCAGGGTGTTGTCTATTAAATGTGGCATAAGTTTGACTTGATATCCTGTATCCACGCATTCGTTGTCGCCTGCTATACCCATGAGACACGCCGACTTAATAACACTCCAATAATGGCCTTACTTGCTAAGATCCCTTTCTCAAGCCTCGAAACACTGGTCCTACCTCTCGATGCTAGCATCACTGAGTTCAGTCAACTCGCCTCTTACAACTGGATCGAGTGTCCCACGCCAACCATAGCCGTTCCGGGTAGCCCCGCCAAATGGTCACCACCTACCGGGCCCACCCGGCTGAACAAGGACACCGGCTACTTCTATGCGGCGCAGAATCTGGCCCGCCATCCCGAAAGCCCGCTCGAGCCTCTTTTTCGCTCCATGCTCCTTACCAATCCCTTGGTTGACCTTCGATCATTTGATCTCGTGACTGACCGGAACAATATACGGAAACTGCTGTCGTTTGTCGAACCCGGCATCGGGGGCAACGGAGTTAAGGATTTCGTAATCAACATTGAGGTCGTCGGCACGACGGCTTTATTCTCCCGTGAAGAAAACGAGGTCAGGCGATATGTCGCACCAAACGAATTCCGGGGCCACGGCCACGAATTTGAGAAGGCCTACACTACGAACAGCATACGGGGCAGCACTGGGCATTACAAGATTGCTCAGTATTGGTTTGGTGGATTCAAGTTTCTCGTAAGATATGAAGTGGACGGTTATGTCTCTCCAGTTGGTGAAAGAGATGCAAGAAGCACTCTTGCTCACGAGTTGTCTTTGTTGCAACTGTCAAAACTATCGCCGGAGGCGCCGGCGGCATCGCCAGCGTCATATAGATGGCCAGGATCGAAGCTGGAGGTGGTGGTTGAGGGAGAAACGATCCCGTCAGAGCAATGCCTAGAGATTAAGACTCGAGTCGCCCACAAGCCCTTACTCATCCAAGATATTATGCCACAACTTTGGACATCGCAAACAACGAAGCTTGTGCGAGCTTACCACACTGGTGGCCTCTTTCAGCCCTCGGCTGTTGAGGATGTAGCTCAAAAGATGAAGACATGGCAGAAAGATAAAGAACGCACTTTGAAAAAGCTCGCGGCGGTGATTGCGAAGATCCTCGAAGTTGCCAGAGACTTTGATGGTTCTGTCCGGGTTGAATATAATGCAGAAGAGAGCCAACTTGCCCTGTACAAAAATTGCTCAGGGAGGATGCTACCGGACGACCTTTACATCAAATGGAGCTCGACGACAGAGACGGAAGATTTGGCCCCTCTCAAGACCTTAATCTCCGAGACAACATCAAGCTACTAAAGGTGGAGTCAGACGACTATGACCCTGAGGAACGACTAGTGAACAGGAGCAGCAAAGCAGTAGCTCGTAACGCTGTGTTCCGCTTCGTCTACCTTCTACTCAAAAACGGATCCTCGTTACAATTTTCGTCAGCTTCATTACCGGCGCTGTCAACACAGGACCGAGCCATCGCCTACAATGCGGTCAACTACGTAGTGTCGCATCGCCGAGTTTTCGGGTACAGGGCACGCAAGATGGTCCGAGAAGCCTTCGAAGCTGCCTGCTCCCTGACGTATAAGCAGCGTTTGGCGCTGGACAAGTGGCCGCTGACAGAGCCCAATTACAGTGGATGGGAAGATGATGAGGAGACAACCGATGATGAATACGGGTATGATTCTGGTTTTGACTGGGACTCGGACTCATCCTATCCTAACTGGGCGTGGAAGTTGAACTGATTTGATTCACAAGTTCAGATTGATCCTTTTTCCTTTATAGTGATTGATATGAATTGCAAACTTGTTCAACTTATATTTTCCTAGCCGTCTGCTCGAAAACGAGCGGAAAACCCCTTTTGAGAACGAGATAAGGCGGTTCCATGAATAATCAAGTCATGAAGAGTATAATGAGCTTAGGTCAAAGGTGAAGCCCCTTAAAAGGCGAAAGTGGAGAGCAGCCACTGTGTGCTAAAAACCAACAACTTGAACGAGCCCTCAATCCACAGCACCGTGCAGGACTAGCCGGATCGTGCACCAGCTTTGATCCTCTTTTCGATTTGTCTCCTAACGCCCGCTTTTCGATTCCGAAGACGTGGTGCCACCGCCGCTGCTGCCACCGCGGTTCGGCGGAGAGGAGGAAGAGGACGAGAAGCCTCCCTTAGACTGTTCAAAAAAGCGTATCAGAAGAGTATCCGAACTGCGGTTTCGCAGTTTCTGAATTATTGGGCAGCATGAACCCTTACCGAAGAGTTTGGATAGACATCGTTGACCACGTTGGGCTTCAAAATGCCGATGGCGGAGGTTTGGGACAGGATAGAGTTCCATATCGATGAGCTCCCGCCAGATCTGTCGCAGCCAGGGCCATCTAATTCGTTCGAAGACATCCTTTGTCGTGTATGGTTTATGGTGGCTGTCTCGTGTGATTTGGGTTGATCAATGAATTCGGGTTTGATGGTGATGCTGAGGTGGTCAGAGTCCAAATAAAAGTAGGGGAAACTTGGATATTTATACTTGGAATGAACGTCAGTCGTAAGAGACGAGATCAAGAGACTGGAAGTCTAGGTTTCAACCATGTCCGATAGGTTTCGTCCAAGCTAGCCAGATCGCCCCTGCTGAGACCGTTGCAAAAACGACAAGAAGCCCGCAATTTACCGCCCTCAACCCAGAAAGACTGCACCCAAAAGCTCAGGGATGATAACGGGTGGGAGGAGTTTTGGTCTTGGGTCGCAGTCTGCTTGAAAGAAAACAGAAACGGTAATGTAATGTCGGGAGGCCGGGGACAATAGGAACACGTCCGGCCTCTCCCTGGAATTGCTCGAGCCGAATCAGTTGTGGGAGCCAAGACCGGGTCTTGAAACCGCTCAGGCCAGACTAGGTCGTTGGTGGTTTGCCTTTATTTGCCATGGTTTGCCAATACGGCTGTGCAAGCTGGGGTATGGAACTGGGTTGAAATTCTTTTTTGATTAATACGTTCTTGAAGGTCATTGTACATTGCTTAAGGAAGAAATAAATCTCTCAAAAACGAGAAAGATTCCTTGGGCCGCCACGAGCCTCAACCGATGCTCTCAAATGTGACCTATGCCAGTGCCGAGATGGAATGATATAATTTAGCTTTTCTATTATTAGCCTCAACGGACATTCCCTGGGATGCCCTGCAAACGTTTGGTCGTAAGTCTTTTCTTTTTTGATATTTATGTTGTAACAAAAAGCCCCAATCTTACACTTGCTTTTCTATCATTCTCAAAGCCAACCTTTTTATCATTTGCGGATCCATGCCCACTTTGAGCAAGTTCGCCAAACACTTGAGTTGTTTCTCGAGACAATTCATCCAAAGGCGCCAGAGACGGATATGGTGGGGACATACGGCTCGGAAAGCACAGGTGCTTCGGCGTGCGTAACCCAGCGCTGCATAAACTTGACGTTATCGAGGCCCACTATATGGATCAAAAAGGGGGCAACATTCAAGGCGCGGGTACCAATACGTCTTTAGGCAGCTTTAAGACAAGTGGTATGGCTGATTCCTCGACGCAACTGACGGGTTGTTGAAGCAGTTGCTCCTATCTCCAGTCTACGGGTAAGGGGTGGACAGCATAGAAGATAGGACATGGAGATGGCTAAGGAGCAAAAGAGCTTTTAATGAAAGCAGAAATGGGTTTTGTACGATTAATTATAGGGTTGTGTCAGGCAGATTATCTCACAAAGGGCGAACCACCACGCATGCGAGGGCTATGATCAACGGCTACGATAGATTCGATATCGTAGCTCGCGGTTTGTCGTGCGCCTTCTACAAAATTGCATCTCGTATTAAGAATGAGCTGCCAGGTTTCCTAAGCCCTGACTCCTACTTTTACACGATAAGCTGGATCATGTCGGGATTGTGTACCCCCTACCAAATACTTCCATCTCTTTCAAACCCCAACCCCCCCTTCCCCATCCCATCGCCACCCACGTGTGCAGCAGCATTTAGTTCACCGGACGACAAGCGCAGGCGCAGGTGCTCCCACGAGTCATTCTTACTGGCCCTGACCATTAAGGGCGGTCCCTTCCACATTGCCACCAGACTACGATGCCGTATCGGGCACAGTTCCGAGCTTTACGCCGTTTGCGAAGTCAATCTCGTCTTGCCGGGGGGCACGGGTTTTGTCATTGGAAAATTGATCTTCGTCGTCGTCGTCTTCATCCACAATATCAAACACGAACCAGCGGATGAGTTTGTGGCCGGGCAGCCAGATGACACGGTTCTCGTCCGCGATGCATTGCTGATTGTACTGGGGCTTGGCTTGTAGTTCCTCCCAGCCGTCGACGCGGGGGTCGTGTGAGTTGGTGGTCTTGAAGATCCAAATAGCGCTGAGGAAGTAGCACAGGAACATCACCTCGGAGACGTAGGTGACATCATTGATGTCGTCCGGCTCGCCTTGGAAGAAGTTGTCGACTTTATTGTACGCCTCCTTGGCTTGATCGTTCAGGTGGTCGCAGAAAACGATGGCTTGAATACAGAACTGATGCCCCACCAATTCCAGCTCCTTGGCCACCGACCCGGCGTTCTCCGCCGCAGAGTCGGGCTCGGGCTGGGTGGGCCTTCTCCACAAGGAGGATCCTTTCGTCTTCCTATGCACCTCTTTTACCGCTTTACGTAACACTTCACGGCCTTCGATTTGGCATTTTTGAATGGCCTCAACCTCGGCTGTTTCCAGCCGAGTCCCCAGAATGAAGGTGCACGTGAGCGGGAAGATCATGTTCGACTCGAGCTGTCGCTTGTAGCTGTCGACTGCCATCTGATAGATGAATGAAGTATTATTGAGTAGCATTCGCTGTTTTTTCGATTCTTTTAGTGCTTTTTTGTACAGCGATCGTAGTTTTCCGAAGTCGAGGTCGCTGCCATCCCATCCGTGCCAAAAAAATTTCATTTTCTCTCTGGTAAATGCCAGCAATTTGCCTAGTTTCTCATCTGACGTATCCATCTCAAGAAAGTTGGCGTCATTGTTGATGAAATCTTCCAAGCCTTGATCGGCCAGTGCAATGCTGTTCTCACAAACAAGCTGGCGGGCCAGCCGGAAGGTTTTGGCGTTAAAAACTTTCATCAAAGCGTTCAGCGTATTAAGCTCTAGGGCAGATAGCTGCTCGGTTTCGAGATTGGGAAAGGTTGTGAAGTAGAAGATCATGTTACTACCCAGCGCACTCCCGACCAGCAATCGAACGGCGGCGTAGAGAAGAATGGCCGTATGGGTGATTGGGCGCAGCGTGTACGCCGAGTCAAGCCATATCTGCCCATGTCGCTCATTTAAAGCAGCCCAGGCACCCTTGTGACCCCAGTAGATCAGCTTGGCCGCCGCCTTGAGGAGATTGAGGATAACTATGACTCCGGTCGGAAAGTTATCGAAACCTAATGGGAGGGTCGACGAGCTCGGTTCGTATTTCGGCGGCGCCTTGTCGAAGACCTAGAGTGTGTAAGGTTTGTTGCTGTTGCTTGACGACCGCTGCGGTACTTGTGCATTCACATCTAGGCCGTCTTTCGTGGGTACCGACTGCTTTTGAACAGGTAACAAGGTTGGGTCCTCTGTAACGGTGGGAGTTTTTTTCGAGTCCTTAGAGCCATTTTCTATGGACATGCCGCACCCCATTTTAAAAAGAGTTGTGGCTAGTGTCTTGCAATGGAGACAGAGATTAAAGCTCAATAAGATCGAGACAACGGCTTGAGAAAGATGGAGTGAGAAGCCAAACACATATGCTGTCCACGCGACAGGAGCGGGCAAATGGAGGCCTTTAAGTATTTCTGTAGACAGTGGTCCGCGTCCAAAGAAGTGCAATTACCCTGCTAAGCCATGCATTGAAAAAGGCGCAGTTTACATCTTGTTGAAGCCGAGCGTGTGACCTGGTCCGAATGAGTATTAGGGCGCTCTTTCTCCAGTGTGTGGGCCCCTGCCATTCCAGGGATTGGGGCACTGCCAGGACCAATGGCCAACCCGGGGCTTGCGGCCGTTGAAATGGGGCGTGGAACCAAAGGCAAGACCCTGTCAGCCTTGCCAAGGCAGAAATCAGGCAGCGCGCAACCTTGCATCCTCGTCTCGCGTCAGGAATCCGACTCGGCCTTTTTTGCACTCAAAGCCACCTGTTTTCCATGTGATCTGGTGCCATCTGCCTCAACTGATCAGGACGAGGAAGTCTCCATCAGCGATCAGCCTATCCCAATCCGCTCTGTCTCTGGCGCAAGTTTTTCTTGAGGCTGGCTGAGACAGGTCAAGTGGTGCCCAAAGGTTGGTATGAGGTTCGCGATGAGGGGAAAAGCAGGCTCTGTTCATATAGCCCAGAGGAAGAGACACGAATCCTCAACGAACAGAGGGCATTGCTTGTCAGCTCCAAGCAGCTCCTCGCAAACGGTCGGTGCATGCTTGTCCCAGCATCAAATCAGTTAGATATTCCAGAGGGCGCATAGGCCTTTTGGGAAACCTCGAACGGCATGGGGGTTGAAGCATCTTCCGACGATTTCGCGGTCACACCGGAGCTTTACATATCGAATACATACGAGTTGGTATATATTCCGACACGCTTCCGAACGCGCCTTTTTGTCTTTATCCTCTCAACTTGGGTATTTATCGCCGCTATGGGTATCAGCTGCATCATAATCCCACTCGTACTTACCCAGCAGATGTTCAAGTCACCTCTCCAGGCATATATTCGCACAGATAGCATTTACATTTTCAGCATTGGCCTTTACACCCTCGGAACTCTAGCGGCATACGCAATCCATAATCTTAGCAGCCTTTATTCCAAGTTCAGAAAAGAGGTTAAAGCCCTCGCCGCGCCTGCTGTCGAAGGTTCAAAGAAAACGAGAAAGATATTCACACTTCCCTTGGATACGTACGTGTATCTGATCATTCATTCAGGCAGGGGCAACTGCTTTCCACCAATCATTCGCAGATTCTGGCGCGGAACCAACGTCGGCTCTCTGTTGCGCGCTTTTCTAATTCTGTTGTTTATGTTGGTGGTGATCATAAGGCCGCATGCAGCTGCGAACCCAGAAATTTCAGACAAACAAGTGGGCCTCCAGGCCGACGCGGTAAACCCGCTGCGCTTCCAAGCCACAATCTGGATAATATTGTTGACCTGCCTGGCGATGGAAATGTTTTTGCCGTGGAATTTAGAAACCAGATACGAGAGGCATTTCACTAGGAGGAAGTTGAGTAAATTTGACCCTGCAGTGCCGCAACAGCAACATAACCATTCCACCAGACAAGTTGCAGATTATGTGGCACTACTTTCTATTTTCTTACCTATCATTTTTCCTCTTTTTTTCATTCTTTTCCCATCGGTGGCTGATCTCGACGATGCTTCTGCGTTGAGTGTTTCTCGTGTTCCCTAGGATATCAACCTATGAGATAGTGGTTAGGACGACGGTATTTCAAAAGCTTTGAAAAGTTCGTGACATGAACGCTGTGGTAGCCCAATTGTTTCCTTCATTAGGCTATACCCCCAGTTGCACTGGTCGTATGTCTGACTTTTTCCTGGTCTGCCACCATCGCGTGCTGGCCTCTCGGGATGCCTTCCTGTTACGACCAGACAGTTGGGCCGGTACCAGGGAGGCCAGGTGGGGTCACACCCCTCCTGACGACACTCGCCCAGAGAGAATCACCGACCGGCAGAAAGAAGATTACGTAAGGACATGATCACGTGATCCCACGTGACCGCCAAGGAAGCGATCCCAGTGATCTGTGGAATCTCAAGTGAGAATCACAGATCAAACAGATCAAGAGAGATCACATTTGGAACATAGTCTGTATAAAGACACGCTCATTACCATGTAGATAGATTCAATTCTAGGATTGCTTAGCAGCAATCAAACTCTAGTTAACCTCAATACTCACTTGAGAACGATCATAACTTCACCCCCGTCATTGAGAACCCCCAGTTACCCAGTCAGACGCTCAGTTGCTTCAACCCACTGTACTTTACCATAAGAACAGGTTACCCCGATACCTTGATCGTAACACTTCCGAAGCTCGGATCGGATGCCGCTGACGGTCGCTCCCTGGGTACGGGGGTCAGTGTCCGCACGCCCTTTGGCACCTTGATCCGCTAGGCGATCCGCTTTTTCGTTCCCTTGGATTCCTTTGTGCCCCGGACACTACCGTACGCGGACGCTAATGCCTTTGTCCCTAACCAGCAATAAAATAGATAGTCAAAAGGAATTTATCATCTGTTCACCAGGAGTTTTTCAACACCGCCCTCTGACATCCCTATCCAGGAAGGTATACGAGTTCAGCTCCATTGTCGATAGCATTACTTTGCCGTCCAGAAGTCAGACTTATTCCAGCGACAAACTGAATCTCCCGCTGACAGAACATTTCGAAGAGTCATTTTGCTTGCGTCTGAGTTGCTGCCATATCAAAGATTTTCCCGATCAAATGGCTCCGTCGGCTGAGACGATGCATGAATGATGAGGATAGTCTGCACTTCAACGAATAAAGCAGTCCCGTCGGGGATTTCGGTTCTTTAACATGCTAGGGGCTGGTGTCAGCTTCATTATCTCCACTTGCGAACCACCACATCATTTTATCACGTAAAGAACATTGCAAAACATGAAGCTAAGTAGGGATCAAGGCCGAGAAGCCTCGCAAGGTCACGGGTCCAAGAGGTAGCAGCCGCCGGCGAAAACAAAGATGGCAATCGACCAGGCGGCCTGCATGCCGAGTAGTTGGCGCACGAAAGTTTGGTGGAACATGGTGAAATTTGAACGGGGTGTTTAGCTTAGCGGATGAATATCGGCTGATTTCGAATGTGGATTCTAAGTTTCTGAGGGTGACTTTAAACCTGATGTATCAAAAACGTGGTCGAGTGCAGCCCCAACATTGTTGACTGGCAATGCTGGAAGGGAAAGCATCCAATTAATGATGATCATCTTGCAAATTCCGAAATGAAGCCTCATCTAGGGGTTATACGATATCAGAACCTGTAGCACAGCCAATAAGGATGGATGCCCTTACATGGGTACTTGGCCTTGGAACAAAGATTAAATTCTTGGATTGTCAGGTCTCCTAGGTTGTTGGTGTCGTCAAGAAGCCCCTATCGTGAATTTAGCCTACGTCTGTAAATACAACGGAACGCAGCCGATGGCTCTGCTCCACTCCTAACTTTGAGCCATATCCTCGTCGATGTTGGTGCCTGAGGCAAACAAATGTTTTTAAGAATGTTATAATCAGGCATGGAAGGAAGTCGTGTGTGGATGTTCTAGCTAGTTCGTGATGTGCAAGGCGGACCAGGGTAACGCATAAGCGCATATGCCTATCTAATGCATGTGCCTCTCTCCAATCCGACAGTTCTGGCTTCCAAATCTGGAATCATGTGGCTCCCTTTCAGTTCACTACCTATTCAGGCCAGAAACCAGGAAGGTAAGTACAAATCTCGCCTTCTACATAACGCCTACGGCGGAGGCTAACGTTGTAGACGATAGTTGGCGTCGCGATGTCCCTTGTTGAATTATCTAAATCGAAATTAACGATTTGCCTCCATTTCTGGTCTGATCGTAACATCAGTCTGCCATATTACTCTGGCCACCATCGGCCGTAATGCGACTTCGAGTCCTTATCTTGAGAACCCCAATACCTAGTTTGCGAAAGACTGATCTCTCTCTCCCAGCACCGCCCCCCTGAGAATTGACGCCAATCGCAGCGCTGGGGGCAAACACCAGCGCTTCACCGACACGCAAATTGACTATGCGCGAAAACACGTCGGCAAATTGGTCGGTATGAACTGAACCACTAGAAGGGCTGCGAAGCTTGATAGGCGCAACGCCCTCACCAGCATCCTTCCCGCCGCCATCGCCACCGCCGCCGGCAAACGCCTTTTCAAGCATCAGCGACGACGAGCTGACACCCGCCAGGTGCTGCTTGAGCACCTGCAGCCACGCGGGCGACGTGAAGTGGTGCACCATTGTTACGGAGCACAAGTCATACGCATAAACCTGCTTGCCAACCATGAAGCTTTCGAGAGTGTCGAGACGTTGCTTCAGCGGCGCGAGCTGGGTCTCGGTCATGGGTTCCGCCTCGATGCACTTCTTGAACTTTGCATACTGGAAAGGGGGTATGCATCCATTTGCGGTGTCGGAATGCTTCTGCTGCTCAATTGACCGCCATCAGAGACATCATGCGCTTTGTATTGAGGTCGCTTTCGTTAAGTCGAAGGGGCTCAACTGCTACGTTTGGGATTTTCGAATACACCCTCTGTTGAATTGCTAATCAGCTCTGGAGGCTCGCCTGTCCAAAGTTTATATTACGTTGACCCACCTGGATCGTTCTAATGTTCGTAGGCGCACAGAGAATCCTGACTTTAACTTGCTGGTTGGACGCCAGATACGCGGCCTCACAAGGCTCGCCTGCATTGTCCGACATGAACGTATCATAATGGAAAAGAACGCCGGTGAGCGGCCGCGGCAAGACATTCGCGCACGACTGTATCAAGCAGTTTTCGAGTATGCAAGAGAGGTAGGCAAGAGAGGCTGCGGCTCTTCTCGGACCCTTGACTACCACATATAAAGACGCTTGATGGTGCCGCAATGTTATAGAAGATTCGTGTTTCCGCAGGCGCCTCGGGCCCCTGGGTATCAGAGGTGATGCCTCCGAGCAGGCCGTATTGCGCAAATGGAACCGACGCTGGCCCAGCTATATCGGCCGCCCGTTTGCGCACATGCTCGGTGAGCAGAGGCACGACTTTAATCTCGGCAAGCTCGTTGACCTCCGGGCTTGGCTGCAAGAGTTTCATTTGCTCTGCCACTGCCGCTTCATTGTCCACAGACGCGTTTTTGCTCTTGATGGGTATTTGAGTGCTTACATTTTGAGACTGGAGTTTATGAACGCGCGAGGTGTTCAGGTGTTGCTCAAGGGCGTCGTTATCGTTGAAATCCCGGCTACAAATCTGGCAGTCAGGCACCGGAGTATGCGTGGGCGAATCTCGAATGTGCTGCTGCAGAGCGTCGTTGCTGCTGAAAGTCCGATTACAGTGTGTACATTTGACAGTCATGTTAATGGACCATGAAAAAATAGGATCAACCTCGGGGTTACTTGTTTGAGCTGTTTGCCTGTGTAAAGTTGTTTTGGATTATTGTCGGAGGCGAACCATGAAATGTGGACGGGGTTCGACGCTCCAGTGCAACCCAGCGGCAGTTCATCAATAGACCATGGCCGGTCAACCTCCATCTAATTACGCCACGCATCACTATGCGACGCCGGACTCCGTATTTTGCCGCCCCATAGATTAGTGTGCCCGGTGATGGAGGGCCTCCTGCATCGTGATGGAGGCTTCCGAATGGGGTAAGGATAAGTGGGCTCAGAATGGTTTGTTTGTCTGCAGGGCTATATTGACGGACTAACAGCACCTGAAAATTGCATAAGCAAATCCAGTACGGCCAACTCTACCTGTACAAATCAAAAACTCCAGATCCATCGGTTGTCGATGAGGTCAGGATCGAATCATTTGCCAGACTATCTGTGACACAAAACTCGCAATTTCAGGGGATTTTGAGGACGGTGATAGGCATATTCGTCGGAGGCCCTCTTGTATTTCAGATGCTAGTTTGTAGCTGGATCGCCCACTGCCAAGACTGTTAGTTGATAGGAGGGTAGCGGGCCTCCCGCATGGCATTGTATTGGGCATGCGCAACCAATCACAGGCTCTCAAGATACCTAGCAGTGAAGATCGTTTCCCTGCATGCTGCCGATCATGCAACAGGCCCTCCATGCGCTGGGCTAAGAAGCTTCCTATAAATCGGGCTAAAGGAAGGCACCAGGCCTAGGAAGGGAAAAAGAAGAAAGCTGAACTTAGGTTATGGTTAATCGGGTCAATCCCGAATTCTTTTCTAGTTGGTCATCATTTCTGTGAACTATCGAGCGTACATGTAGCACTTACACGTTGTTTGTCTTCATTGAGCACAGGATCTAGTAGCCACCTTGCAGTTGGGTCGATTATATCTGTCTTTATTTAGGGATGAATCTTCAGCCTGGTGCGCTGCAGTAACTTAACTCTTGGATGACATCCTTTGCAATTCCTATCAGCGTGTTGCGTGAATGGCAGTACATAAACTACGCCGACACTGCCTTGGACCCAGTCAGCAGTACGACCCCACTTTTATAGCTCAGGGATATCTGTTGATTTTTCGGAGCGTTCCATAGGCTTTGCTTGGCGGAACAGTTCGGGGAATCATTGCCAGTATTGTCTTCTGGGTCTGGCCACAACATAAATATGACGCAAAAGTACCCAGGGTGCATGCAGTAACAAGTCATCTTGCAACGTGTAACTGGCGACCGGGGTGGTGAATACATGGTTGCCTGCCGTATTTTGGGAACCAGGGTTTGCTCCTCTAAATGCACCTTGTTACCATGCAGAGTGTGGCTCTAAGCCAATGAAATTCATACTACCAAGAGAATAGGGGTGCTTTATCACCAGTAGGGATCCGTGACGGCTCGTCCAGATACTTTTTGTAGGGGAAATCAAGGGGCCGAATTCGATTTGTTTCCTTGTTCAAATTACAATCAAGCAAAATATTGGCACCACCTTCCCACGCTATTAAATAAACAAAATTTTGTGATTTATTCTAAGTTGTTCCATTTTTCTAATATCGCTCGAATCATTGAGCAGATGTTTATCCGTACCCACATGGGGTGAGAAATTAGAGGCACAGTTGAGGCCGCATCGCCCTACAGTGATTCTGACAGTGCTCACGCCGACACCTTACAGATTTGGGTTTTTGGCTAGGACCTTGGCGCCTACCGCATGTACTTGGCACAGAGAGCAAAGCCAGGGTCTTATAAAGAATCAGCCCATCCTACAGGCCGGAATCGCCGGCATAGTCTGTTGGGCGCGTTGGGGGAGGGAGGTGGGCCGAGATGGGGTAGCTTCCGCGTCATCTGGTTGGCCTTCCGCAGCAGCGCAATTGGCTTGTCAGCATTCAAGCGTCATCACTGGTCTCGGATGGCCTCTGTATTAAGCTACTTTAGGTGTGCTACTTTAGGTGTGCATAAGAACCTCGGGTCTTTCTAGACGTTCGCGAAATAGAATTTCTGTGAATGTTACTTACGCGTAAAATTCGACAGGTCATTCAATCCAGTTATACCTCTTCAAAACTGTAATCTTATAAAGAAATGGAAGGCATATCTAAGAAAAGGTTAGTCCATCTTTACCGTGAACAACCAACTCCAATCGGATTTTGTCAGCTAAAATGTTCCAGCGCCGCTACATCCAACCAGTTCCGCTTCCTCATTGGCCCGGAAAAACGTGAATATACTATACACTCTCACATCGTTGCTGAACAATCTGCTGCTCTAGAGACTACGGTGCATGGAGAGTTCAGGGAAGCAAATGATGGCTTTGTCACCTGGGACGATATCGACGAGAGGACCTTCTTAAGCTTTTGGCATCACGCCTACACCGGAGATTATGATGACCCAGAACCTGTTGTTGAAGTGGGGGCAGATTATGACGCTCGCTCCATCAAACATCAAGGTGTTACAGAAGCAGATAACCCCAACGAACACTCGATCCAAGACATACCTGCTGAGAGGCCTGGGTTTGAGTTTCAACCCGAGGAAGTCACAACTGCAGAACCCGAAGCTCCTTCCGAGTCATTCTGGGGACATTTGCCGGAGAAGAAAGCCAAAAGAAAAAGGATACCAAAGCGGGAAATGCTATGGAATGACTTTCAAAAGTCCTGGCGTGTAGACATGTCCATTTACGTTGAGAAAAGGACGCGCAGGGGTGGACCAGTAAATCATGCAGATATATCTGTCCACCACTGCCGGGTCTACGTTCTGGCAGACCGCTACGACATCACGCGACTGATGAACGTTTCTTTCAACAAACTTCATCACGCTCTCGTAGAGTACGACTTATCTGAACAAAAGCTCAACGATATCGTGGAACTGTTGCGATTCTGCTATGCAGAAGCGGTGCCGGAGAAATTAAGGCAGCTGGTAGTTCACTACGCTTCCTGTAATGCTGAGAGTTTGTGGAAGAGTGAAGAGTTTCAAGAGCTTCTTGAGGATTACGGCAATCTGGGAAAGGCTCTTGTAAGATCTCTGTTGCTGAGACTGGATTGAATTTCTAGGTTCTCGTCACTTATCTCAGAGCAAATCAAGAGGCTCTTACCTTGTCCAAGGAAGATATATGGTTCTGCAATTTGAGGGAGCGAGAAATGTTTGCAATTTGTTGCTTCCAGTGCGGAGAGCAAAGATTAGCAACTCGTTACAATGATGCTGCACTGGGAACTTGCCTTGCTGTGGTCAACCCCATCTCCCCGGAAAGCCCTTGGGCTGCACCGCATCGTTGTATTTGGGCGAGCTGCTGGGTAACTTAATGACATTGTACGCCGTTTTAACCTCATGGTTTGTCATTCCAAGACAAGAATTCGGGCGGCCAGTTGGCGACCAGTAAAGCTTCTCCGGCAACACTCGAGCTATTTTCCATCCGCTCAACCATTGTGACCCTTCCATACATAAATAGAATGATTGGTTCGCTATATTCTGTTCCCTAGTGGCTTTGAACATGTCACATCCGCTCTTTTTTTATCAAAGATAGGGTAACTTGATGTTTTGGACCTAATTTTGGCTTCACAATTCCAAATTAACGTGGATGTACAGTGGGTGGGCCAGGACAGTGGGTGGGCCACTTTTCGTTCTAGCATTACCCTCCAACTCCAAAACGTATTCTTTCTACCGATAACGATGGCAATACCAAACTGTAAAGCGCAAATCGATCTTGCGATAAAGGAGCCTCGATCTAATCAAAAAATCAGCATTAGGAAAGTGGCATTGATTTATAATGTGCCTCGATCGACGCTTTAACGCAGAATGAACGGTCGCGCTTCTTTGGCCGATTCTCGGCCCAAAAGTCAAATATTGACAGAAAGCGAAGAGGACGTGATAGTTTAATACATATTGGACCTGGATTCCCGAGGATTTCCGCCTTAGATTGCTGGCTGCAATGGCCGACCATTTGCTCGCTGCGCGGGACGCGCGACCGGTTGGGACGCGGTGGACAAATCGCTTCATCCAACGACGCACAGAAATTAAAACGCGTTTTTCTCGCGCCTATAACTTCCAAAGAGCTTTATGCGAGGATCCTAACGCGTTAAACGCGTGGTTTCGATTTGCGACCAATGCTACCCAAAATGCCCTTTACATGCAAGTCGTCTGCTGCGAATCCACCCGGGCTTGGAGATTAAGCGCTTTTGTCGAGCACTCGCTCGGAGAAAACTGTTCGGTGTTATCTTGGAGGCAGAAAGGCGGGCGGGAATTTTTTGCATGAGTCATCACATTTTCCCGATCCTTTCTACGTACTGCGACCTGATAAGGGTATGACGTTAAACTCGGGAGTATTTATTTTGGCGTACTTCAAGAGAAAGGAATGGCCTTGATGTAGCTTCCATCACCTACCTACCAAACCTCAATACATGAAAAATTCCACTGAGATTCAACAACCCCAAATTACAGTAACTGTTACCCAGTTACGTATCACCCACTACTAGCACGAGCAAAATCATCTTCCCTGAGCTTTGTTATGCCGTTTCTCTCTTCGGTCGTGCTTCCAGTCGTACATGACTTCTTGTTCCCAGACACAGGCGCAGAACTTTCCTGTGCAATCGTGGCCGTTTCATCTATCATAGCAAGGAATCCAATTTTGGGGTTAAGAGGGTACGGGTGACCATGCGCCAACGGGTGATCTTTGCTCGTCGTTTTGGGATATACAGTCTGGGACGTAACAGCGGAAGCGGCGCGCCGGTCGCATATTCTTTTGGTCGGGGACTGATCAACGGCCGCGAAGGGTAAAGTGAAGTCGAGATATGATTCAAGCAAGAGATGCCTAGAAACAAATTAGTGCTGAAATGATTTGAGCAAGCAGGATCGATTTGTGTAGTTACCGGTTGGGTGGCCATTTTTGCTTAAGCGGACGCCTGGCGCGGCGAGAATTAGCGATGCGGGGCTTTTTGCGACCCATGTTGCGCGTCGCGTCGAACGGAGTTGGTACGGCGTTACAATTAATTCTATGTGGGAATGGTAAGAATCAAATATCCGTTATCGATAAGACTAGGATGATTTTCGATTTGTGATAAGGGTTAGGGTATCAAGAAAAATGATTCCATACGCCTTTAAAGAACGTCCCTTAAAATGCTGGAAGTTTTCAGAGATTAAGCAACAGGCGGACTGTGAGGATCAGGCCCCTAGACCTACCCTCAGAATCACGACTCGGCTCCACACCGAGCCAGGGATCGGACAAGGATCCACTACCTCCGGATTTAAGCGCGTCTCTTGAGCGCGTCGTCGATTGTAATTTCTCTCTTCTCTTCAGTTTAGAATTTTCGTCGATAGCGCCTAATACACTGAGGTTCTCCAATGTATGCCTGGCCGTGACACGGACTACATAAATGTTATAATTGGGCGATAAAATCAAGTCAAATGCCGTTTCTGTCGACTCGACTTGATTGATGCGCGGGTTAGGAGTAGAGTTAAGTTGAGGTTAGTTATTTTCACTTAGCTATTTTGCTTGTTTATTTTACCAAAATTCAGAATAAAAATACTCGTATAATTGTGAGGATCAGGCCCGCAGACCTACCCTCAGAATCACCACTTCACCCCGCCAGCCACGCCTATCGCAGGCACAGCCACGCTAAGCGTGGGACTGTGCCGAGGGGTCCACTAACCGCGGATTTAAACGCGTCTCTCCAGCGCGTCGTTAATTGAAATTTCTCTCTCTTCCCCTTAGTTTAGGATCTTCGTTAATAGTGCCTAATGCACTGAGATTCTCCAATGTATCTCTCGCCGTGACAAATAATGGAATTGGTAATATAAAGCTGTCAATCATGTGATCACAGCCTCAGCTTGAAATAAGAGGATGCAGCACCTAGGTGAATTTCAATTGGGGCACTCGCCAGCTTTTTGTTCACAAGCTTTAGCTAGACGGCCCCACCTCTACCGTTACCCGGCGACTGCAATTCTGCCGCCACGTCAGACTGCAGCATCAATAAAGCACTTTCCATTCGTAACATGCCGCAATTTGAAGTCTTTGTGCGACGAACGCACCACAATTGCTCTGCTTTTCTCCCACACCGATTCCGCGATGCAGCAACAACCCTCCCTTCCAGACCTGCATTTTTCATCGCTGCACCATGGAAATGGAAAGGGACATACGGTCTGCTTTACCGATAATGCGATCCACAATGCTCATGACGGGATCGAAGCCAAACAGCATAGGCCTCAGTGCAGGAAAAGCACAAAGGCATTGCATACGTGTTTTGGTTCAATCCCAGAACAGAAATTATGTCGTACCCAGCCTTGAACAATAACGAACCAACAATCAACAGCTTCCTTAGTTTTCCGTCAATCCCAATGTGTAGTGTTAAACAGCCTGTTCCCTGTATCCGTACCCCTCACCCCTGTGTACTTGTTCTCGGATACCCGCAGCGCCACAATGCCCACGTCGCCATGGCAACCCAATTTTTCGCGAAGGCTCGCTCTCTCGGTGATTCTAGAACCACTAACCTCGATCGTACCGGCCTGAACTACACCTGCGACGAGCAGGATCTTGGCTTTGGAATTCATGCCCCGGATATGCCTGACAAATTCAATCATACTTTTACCCGTATTGACGACCGAGTCTACTAATAGGATATTGGCCATCTCTGCCACGTCCCTCTGAGCAATTTCATGCGGGTGTTCTGCGAATGCAAATACTGATAGGGGGAAGGTTTTTTGCACCCCCCTAGCCATGAGCTCGCCGCCACGCATCATGGCTACGATCAGCATTCGGTTTTCGGCTTTAAGCTGGTGCCCAACAGTAGTTAGGCCCTGCACGTGCGGGATGGTGTACTCCTCTAGGCCAACCGCCTCAGTAATCAACTGCGTCGCCAAATATTGTCCGACACGGAAGTGTGCCTCCCGCAAGTCAGGGCCGGCGATTGAGGCATTTCGCATGGGAGAGGCGAGCAATTTAGCTGGCGCAGAAGCTGCGATATATTTGGGTACTTCCATTGGGTAGTGCAACTCTGCAATGGGTAATTTTGGGCGGGGGGTGACGGTTGACGGCATGAGTACCTGCGCGATGCTTGTGTCGAATTTCTTGCCATGGGATTTCCGGAAGACATTAGAGCTGATGGCTTTTTCCAGCTCCACATCCATCGTGCCACTCCGGGCATCCTTGTCCCCGACAATCACAAAGACTTGCTCCGCCAGAACCATCATGGGGATATCCAAAGGGCTATCCCCATATACAACAACCTCGCGGCGGCGGCCCTCGGTGTTGCTAGTAGCAAGCCATTCGACAATTCCGGCTTTGGTTTTGGGTGTTATGACGTATTGGTCTTTGACACGCCCGCCACCAAAAATTGGAATCTCTTGGAGCTCCATCCGTTGGAGCACCATCTCCCACACCCGCCGAACGCCGCTTGTCACAACCACCGGAACTACCCGGGGATCCTGAGCAGCTTGTAGCAGGATGGCAGTAAATTCCGGATACATGGTGACCTGGTCGGCTACCATGGAGCAAATAGAATCACATGTCCCATGAGGGTAAACGAGGCTCTCCAGAAGCACCGATACCTGCTGGAAAGCACGGTGTGTAGCCCAGCGGGCCGCTGAAAACTCTTTTTAGGATACCCGTCATCTTCTCTTTGTTGCCCTGCTCAAGTAAGCCGTTGTCAAAGGCCTTTTGCATAAATATCGTTCCAGAGTCGTGAGGGGCAAGTGTGCGGTCCGCATCAAAAGCCAGAATGGTTGTGCACCTCTTAAGTTGGGCGCCACACAACGTCTCCTCGACCATAGATACGGCAAGATTCAGGTTTTGGTCCTCGCTCAGATTCCAAAAGGAACATAGGTCTGCGACGCGCTGCACCGTCTTCTCCTCCCCTCCAATGACAGTCGCGAAGACGATGCCTCTGTGTATGCACAGATCAAACAGCTTCTCCATCTCGGTATTCTGCCACTTTTCCAGCTCCTCAACTGGAACTACCTCTCGTGTTCGGCGCAAATCTGCAGCGCGCTGGCTGTTAATAACTTCCGGGGCGACCTTGAGGTAGACGATATGTGTAAATGTCTCAAGGTCGGCCTGAGTGTACACCTCCGCCAAAACCATGTTAGAGTCGACGTCTGACATGTCAAGAGGCAGCATGAAGTGGCCGGCCACAAAGGCACCCTTGCCTGCATGGCGAGCTTCATTGCCGATCTGCTTGATAGCCTTGGCTCTGTGCCGCTGCTTATCGGCGTGCGGCAGCTTTTTGAAAGCAGTCAGCCCTCCGTCAACCACAAAGTCGATTACCTTGGAGCCCTCGTAATAGTCGTACTGTACGGGAGAGGTTTCGGTCATCAGCTGGAGTTGAGAGAGAAGAGTTGATTTGCCGGCGCCTGGGAGGCCGTAGATACCGATTATATTTGGAGTTGTGGCTTTGTTGGCGGTCATTGTGAGAGCTCGAAGGTTTTTGTGTTTGTTATGTTCACAAGTGTTTGTCCTGATAGACGAGGAAGAAAATGAGGACGTTTTAGCATACAGCAATAAGTAGCTATCACAGGACAGTTTAGACTCGAAGCAAAGAGGAAAAGGAATTAGGAGGGCGGTAGCTTGACAAACGGGCTCACAAGTTTGTCTTGTATGAAGGGTGATAAGGGAGACATAGAACGATACAGTGATTTGTTCTCAAATAATTATGATTGGTGTGAGGCAGTGCAACACCAGACATACCAGTGTCTCGCGCATTGATCTGACATCAGATCCAACAGAAATTATCAGCTTGATATTTGCAGCCGTGAAAGCCTGTCCAGATGCTTTAGCGACGCGAGGGAATTTCCTCCTGGTCTCATATGTACATGCAGGAGGCCTCCTGCTCCCTTCAGATTATTTGCTGAAATCTTGATAATTTTGGGCATAATAGATTTGTAAGCTGCAAAATCCTTCAGCGAGATTTCTGATTTTCATGTTGGGCATAACAAAGAATGGAAGGCGAACATAATAGTGCGAGGTAATTAAAAGTCATAGTAATAGTGTTGTTTTTTTACGAAGTAATTGGCAGAAAAAAACTTCAAACAGTCTAGAGGAGTGTGCCCCCCTACCTCGCATTTTCTCAACCATGCGGGAGGCCGTCCACCAGCACACGGCTGGCCTAAGCTCGGCCAACGCGTCATGGCGCCAATTTAGCAACGTTGATTCGTTCATGAAATGCAATTCTTGATTCAATCCCACAGGACTATTTTCCCACAATATTTCAGATATCTGCACAAACATGACCCCTCAAGGATCATAAAATAGCACTAGTGACATCCGATTCGATGTAACGCCAAACCAAAAGTTTCCCCTCAACAGCTTTGATGGCCATCAAGGCAGCAGAGGCCAAAACGCCCTCACCCTCCCCGCCCAATTCCTAAAGGTTTGCGCATCCAACCTATGCCGCCCTGCAACCTCATCGACCTTGCTGAATTTCATTGGGTTGACAACCTCCCTGACACTTGTTAGCCGCCGACCCCTCGCACCGCACGCAAACGCCACGATGCGATAAAAAGCCCATCGCAGGCTGAATTTAGCCATCATATACAGCAGCACGCTGGCGGGCATTGCGTCGATCACGCGATGTCGATGGGTGTGTCCGTCGAACCGCGCCCTGCTGATCGTAAAAATGACGTCGGCCGTCTCGCTCAGCCGCGAAAGCGATGTGTTGGCGGCGCGACGCTCTCTGAGCTCCTCGCGGAGGCGGGCGCGGTGCCATGACACCGAGAGCTGGCGGGGTAGGGATAGAAATGTGTGCCAGCTTTGTAGGGTGGTGTATCGGAAATGGCGTTTCATTGTCGCTTCTTTTTTCTTTTTTCTAATTTCAACTTTCGAGCCTTTTAGCGTTGGCCGTGTCAATTTTGTCACCTTGTATCTAAGGTATTACTTCTGCGGCTGTTTCAAGCGGGCAACTACCTAGATGCCTCTGCGTCTCCCTGACTGTGCGGTTATCGGGATGCCGAAGAAGAATCGTATTGAAATTCTTTACAGTGGTTAGAGCTAGCTTAGCCGATGCCTCTGCCGTTAGCCCCGGAATTGAGCCACTGCTTGAGAGACGGGAGTCCCACTATTATAAACAATTCACCCAAAGCTCTGCAAAGCGCAATGTCGGCATCGAGTGGCAATGTACGGGAGCTGGCCTATTGAAATTGTGGCTTACAACAAAAGTGGTGCTTTTGCGTCCTTTGCACAGTATTTGTAATATGCTCGGCCTGGACTGGAGGGCAGCGGTGGCGATGGTGACGAGCAGCAGCAGGATGGGAACGGCGTCGGAGCCAATGGCTTTATTAAGCCGATTTTTAGGACCACTGATGCCGAGACTGAATGTACCTCTCGGCGCAGCCCGTTTAATTTTTAAAGATCTTTAAACAAGGTGCGCCGAGACAGCTTGAGAAGACACACGGGTAGGATGTTGGCGGTCCTGCTAACTGAGGAGGAATTTGCGAACTAATCTGGGGTTGCCAGGCTTGGTGTGGCTATGCCTGTTAGTGGCGTGGCTAAGGGGGTGGAGCACCCAGCATTTGTAATGCAAGGCCTACATAATCGCGGTATGCTAGGTAAGGAAACGATCTTCACTGCCAGGTAACTTGGGAGCCTGTGATTGGTTGCCCGTCCAACACAATGAAATGTGGGAGGCCCACGACCCTCCTATTAACTATTAACAGTCTTGGCAGTGGGCGATCCCGGCTACGGAATTATCATTCGAAATGCAAGAGAGCCTTCACCGGTTGTCGATAAGGTCAGGATCGAGGTAGCTGCTAGAGTATTTGTGAGACACAAGATTTCGCAATTTTGGGGGATGTTAAGGGCGGTGATAGGTGTATTCATCGGATCTGGAGTTCTTGGTTTGTACTGCTGGAATTGGCCGTACTGGGTTTGCTTATGAAATTCTTGAGGTGCTGTTAGCCCTGCAGACAACCAAGCAATTCTAAGCCACTTACCTTATCTCAGTCAGAATGGCATGCATCACGATGCAGGAGGCCCTCCATCACCGGGCACACTATTTATAGGGCGGCGAAATGCAAAGTCCGGCATTGGCATGGTGATACGTGGCGAAGTTAACTGGAGGTTGACCGACCAATGGTTTGTTGCTGATAAAATGCCGCTGGGTTGCGCATCTTATTAATATGGGAAATGCGTATCCCGGAGCGCATTTTCACTTTGCGCCGAGACTAACCTTGTCGAGAGCATACTATCGTAAAAAATCCGAGATATTTCGGAACGATCCGCTGCCAGAAAACAACCGTGAAGGCATTTGAGTTACTAGGTCTTCCCGAAACGCCGAAATCAACGCCGAGCCCTGTCAAGCCACGTTATACTCGTCATAGACTGCTACCTTGTGACTCGGTAATACGCAAGGATGGTTGCATCGACTTGTCGGGGTTTCCAAACACACCCAATCAAATACTGCAAAGAAGTAAAAAAGAGTGATTGGCTGCAGCTGTTTCGTTCTATTGCGTGATTTGATTTGAGCGCTGTCGTCCCATTTACAGCCGTTGGGCCGCAATTTGACGTGGTACAAGACACATAAGGGTCAGCAGCGCAGGTCCGCGCGGACCGTTATAGATATAAAGCAGACTGATACATTTTACCTGTATAATACAGCTTGCGAGCATGGATTCTTTGACCTATCGAGCACAAACCGGACAGCATACTCTGCATCTCAAGCCATTGCTCAACGGAAAACATGAAGAAAAAGAACAAGGCATCTGCCTCTGGAAACGGTCTTGATGATGACACACGGCCTGAATCCTCGTGAGTGCTCAACTGTTCTTAAAGTTGTCTTTGCGCTGATTGAAATCATCAAAAACAGCCCATACGCAGCCTCAATCATCGAACTCAAACTTGGGGACGGAACAGCACTCAAAGTTCCAAGCTCTCTACTTCGCAAGTGCCCCAAACTGCACACAAAGATACAAACATGGGCTCAAATAGTATCATTGCTCGAGATGACTCAAGATATCGGCCACGTTCTCGTCCATTATCTCTTCACCAACACCTACCAATGTCTCCTGCCCAAGGGCACAGCCCATGAAAAGATGTCTTCAGAATATAGAACAGCCATCCGAGTCTACGGGTGGGCTCGAGATTACGAGCTGTCCGACCTGGAGGAGCTTGCAAAATTGGAAGTAGTAAGGCTTGGAAGTGGGCTTCCGTTCCCGACAGTCCTTGGTCTACTACGGAACGCATACCCAACCCCACGCTCGGACGATGTATGGTTCAGGAGCTACCTAAAAGACGGTCTCAAGTTGCTTGTTCAGGATCCATCTTTGCTAGCAGAATGCGCTGTGTCAAAGACTAATGTCGAAAAGCTGTCGATCAGCGACTTGAGCTTTGAAGTCCTGACAGAGCTTGTTGGGGACCCCGAGGCGCTTCCGCAGGGTGACGCGAATCCCCCGACTCAGCATGTTGAGAAGCTTGATTCTGGCTCCTCACCAGAGACTTTATCACCACCCGAAGCGACGCCAGAACCTACCGACTCAGGTCTAGAAGTGAGCCCGCGGCATCCACCCGCGACAAATCAACTAGACTTGCTGGAAGAAGCATTACCAGAACCAGCCACCAGCGAGCCGATTCCAGAGTCTGACACAACAAGGCCTGAAGCTTCTTGTGTGGAGGAGAGCGCACAGAGCAGCTATGCTTCCAAGAAGAAAGATAAGAAGAAAAAGAAAAAGGGGAGAGTTGCCGACATTGAGCCAGACTCGGCTCAAAAACAGCTGGAGGAAGTCGTACCAGCGATTTTTCTAGAGGCAACTGCCGCCCGCGTTGAGAAAGAAGTCACTTGCGAATTCCAGGGCATGCACTTGTCAGGGGACGGTTGGAAGGGTTGTTCCAGCTGCCAATCTCGCATAAGCCAACTTTCAAGCCAGCTTCACGCTACGTTTGACACGACAGCATTTTCTCCGTTCTCAAATAAACGATGGGGATTCGCGTAGCCTCCTGTTACTTTTCGAGCCAGGGTTTCTATCCTCAAAGAAATTGCTGTTGGTGCGCTGGAAGGGGTATCCCTTATGCTGGTGCGTTCGCGAGGCTGGTTCTAGTTAGGCGACTGGTGTCTCTTTGCTCTTCAAAATCGATCGAGGAATGGAAATAAATCGAGAGATTAGAAAATGATACAAAGGGTATTTTTGTTGCAGTTCGAGACAAGCTCAATGTTGACGTGCCTGTCGAAACGTACACCGGCTCAGGGTCTTTTATTGGCGACTATGGATTTAACGTTGGACCCCACATCTCTAATCCCTCTTAAGTCCGGCCCCCTTGAAAAATGTAAAGACAAAATACCCCTTTTATAAACCGATTTAAATATAAAATTATCAACGCACAACAATACAATTGATTTTAGGTTCCCACGGTTCTTTAACATCTTCCCCATCATCGGAGTTTCCCAAGCCATCCTTATTATTTTCCTGTGTTTCAAAAACGTTTTTTTTTTTTTTTTTGCGAACCAAAAGTTCGTTGGGATCCGGAATCGCCCTTTTCCTTTCGGCCGGCCGTACCGCCTCCAATTT
The DNA here is from genome assembly GCF_004337985.1 of Pyricularia pennisetigena. Lineage (NCBI taxonomy): Eukaryota > Fungi > Ascomycota > Sordariomycetes > Magnaporthales > Pyriculariaceae > Pyricularia > Pyricularia pennisetigena. The sequence continues at coordinate 543,810 of NW_021940924.1, read as the reverse complement.
TGCTTTCAATAAGCTGATTTCTTGCTGCCATTTCAGACAGCAAGAAGTTGATTCTCAGTGTATTCTTTCATTGGAAATTTTGGAGCAAAAATCTTCAAAAATAAAGTTCTAAAGTGAAATATTCGTCGAGATATTCATAAGATAAAACAAAGGGTTGATGTGGCTGAGTAGATATTTTTAGGGCCAGACTTCAGGGGGGTCGGAGATGTGGGGTCCAACGTTACGAAAGAGCGTGCTGCGTCGTCTGTAGTCAACTCATCAATTGATAAGGCACAATCATGAAATAATTGCACTCTTTAGCGAGCAGCGGAGACCTGCACACTCAATAAATAACGCTGCTTTTGAGCTAGGCACTTGCACGGAACTGATCTGGTACCTGGCTGGAAAACAAACCGGTGTGATGAAGCACCAGAGTGCAGAACATCAAATCAGGATTATTCTTATGCCCCAACACGAATTTTTGTGTGCTTCTCCCAATCGTATGCGCACCAAAGGCCTCCTGCATGGTGGAAAAAGTGTGAGACGAGGGAAGAAGGCTTTCCCATCCCGCCTAACCTTCTCAAACTTCCCACCAACTACTGCCCATAATCTCCCGACAGGGCCTGCCTTAAAAGCTCAGGGTAGCATGGAGCGGTAGATTATGTCAGCGATAGAACAGAGGAAGACAGACATCGATTTCGAGATTCCCGAGGCGCCAGGGGTGTCGGCTCACATTCGCAAAAGTTCATGAGGAGTTGGACGCTCCAATGCATGCTACTCATCTAAATAGCATCCACAATTATCACCTGCACTTTGAGCAAGAACATCTCTCTAGCCTCTGACAAGGGTTACGGCAAATCACGAGTACAAGAAGTCGGGCAAAAAGAAGAGGCATACAATGGAACTTCCAATTACGAGTTAAAGAAAAATCAACAAGCAAAAATACTTCCCAGATTACTTCACCAGCCAACAACCCCGTTTCAGCTACAATTAGCACAGGTGCTGCTAGTATTTTCTGAGGTAAAATCATCGTACCTATGGAGATGAAACGTGTTCTTTGGTGCCGTCCTCGTATATCTTGGCTACTCGTTTCTGCGGTTTGAACCTTCAGTAGCTGCCCAAACGGCGAGAGGAAACAACACCTAGGTGCAATTTTATGGAAAACGACTTACAAGATCAATATAGTGGGTTTCATTAAACTTGCAATTACCACCCATGCCGCAATCGCGGCCGTATCGGTAGTGGTGCGTGTAATGGCAGTCAAAATCCTCGCAACCGATACCGCAGTACATACTGCGGGCCAGATGCCTCTGGGCAAGCAGCTCTTGGTCTTTGAGGTGGGGCGGGTGCTTGTATTTGCAGTCCTCTTCGCCCTTGCAGTGCCCGGACAGGTGGTAACGGTTGCAAAAGTCGCAGCCGTTAGCAATCTTCTTCTGCTGATGACCCTCCTGCGAGGCGGTCGGCCCTGGGCGCCGCCAGTCAGGAGGGTCGCTTGCGGCGGGGCGAGGCGGATTGCTGGCCAGGCCTTGTCTTATTCACTATTGTTCATCTATCTATTCTCTCTCCCTACTTACTACTCTAGTATGCGCTTCAGCATTTCGAAGAAATGTCGTTCCTGGCCAATCACGTATCTTGAATCCGTCTCCATTTTTGCCGACACTCGGTCCCGCTTCGAAGCAATTCCCGCATCTCAATTGGTCAGCTTCACCAAGTTTGCGCCCACAGTAAATATATGTGCATCTTGTCATTGGCCAACTTCAGCGATAGTCCGGGACCAGCTCCAAATGGTGGGTACAGAGCATATTGCGGGTATGGTATCTCCAGTCGTTCCTGCACCCTTGCCCGTCCCTGCGCAACCATTAATTGGTACAAGGAAGTCGCCGTTTGCGACACGCTGTGCAGTATTTATTGCCTTGGGCGGCGAAACCTTATGAGTTGCTTAAGTCAAGCGCTTCGTGATGGGACGGTGAGGGCGAGGCGCTTTGTGGAGGAGGTCCAGCGGCTGCACTTCGCCAACATGCCTGGCGAGAAGAGTAACAATATTTTCTAGGGTTTAGCACAGTTGCGACTTTATTCGAAGATGTTTGGAGATGTGATCATCGAGCTTGTCTAGCCTAAGGCTGACGGTGTTTGAGAAATAATATCTACAAGTCATGCGGTGACTTGTATATCCACGTAGACGTTGGTCATATATGCTGCAGGCAGCTCACGTTGTTGGCAAAGAGCAACATCATGTTACAATCGTTCACGCATACATTCTCAATGTTATTTTGTGCTTATTTCTATTTTGCCCAACTTACTGAACGTGACATCCAAATAAAAGTTAACCCGAGATGTCGCGCAATGCTTCAACATGCTCGCCAATTTTTCTTTTTCATTTACCCGTCGTCCCATCTATTACACTTGTCACTCTGTTGGCGATAGCTTTCCGTTGCCTTGCAAATTCATTTCGCTCCACAGTGTGAGCCAATTTGTTTGGTGGATAGCTGCTGGCGCATTCCCCGCAATGATTGACATTGGCTGGACCATGTAACAATCCAATCCCAATCTTCAAGGCCTGCTTTGAGGCACACTTTGCATAAACTTCTATTATGTCACTGCGCATTGGCGATGTTTTCGACAGCCAGATTTTCTCTAACGAGGGCATCAAATCTGCTTTCGAGAAAGCAGTGACCCTCAGTGTCTTGGAATCCCTTGCCGGAGCAAGACACAACAAATGTACAGAGTACATTTAGGTTTGTTGGCCATTTATAGCAGGTTATGCATAGGGTGCTTAGTAGACCAATGTCTGCGACCAAGGTATGTGCCCCACCATGCTCTCCCCATATGGTGGCTAAAGATGCTGCCCCACGTAATTAGTTTGTAAACTTTTGTTTGCGTGTTCATAATAGTAATGGTTACGTAAGTAGAGCCGGGTCCCATGCAGCATTGTTGCCTGTGCAACGATCGCCACTCAATTTCCCGCAACTACCCGTCCAGCAAACATTGTTTCCTGCAAACATCCGTCCATCGCCAATCGAGATGGAGGAAGAACTCAATAAGCTCCGCAAGAAGCTCGAAGAAGCAGAAAATCGTGCCGTTGAAGAGCAACGCCGACGTGAAGAAGAGCAACGCCGACGCGAAGAAGAGCAACGCCGACGCGAAGAAGAGCAACGCCGACGCGAAGAAGAGCAACGCCGACGCGAAGAAGAGCAACGCCGACGCGAAGAAGCAGAAAACGCCGCCAGGGCATCGCAACCACTGACAATTGGCCCATACCTTAACGCCTGCCACTTGCTCAGTCTTGCCATCCAAGTCCTCACCGACCGATCTCTAACCACTCAAGGTGACACAACAAATCCTGCCGGTCGTGTTTATCCCCAACATATAGCCAAATGGCACGATTTTGCAGCAAAACAGGAGGAAATATGGGACCTACTCGAAAATACTTCCTTCACAACGAATGCTACATTCCCGTCTAATCATCAGTTAGATTACGTTCGATCTTTGATCGCTCCTATCAGTAGCGAGCTGGGGCTTCGCTCATTTGAGCGCGACACCGTCGAAAATGCAGTACAAAAGCTGGTTGATGCGGTGTTCCAGAACCCGCTGTTGCGGAAGCGCCTTGGCCTGCGCGGAACCGTAACGTTCGAGAGCCACACAAACCTCGGCCCGGCTGACGAGCATCTTTCCGAACCTCTCGAGCGTATGTCCCTTTCCACCGGCTCGGCAGGCGCGGCATCTGCAACGAGTGAAGTCCGAAAACCGCGTCGCACGGCCAAGGCGAAGGGGAAGGGCAATCGAGCAGACCAGTTTTGCATATATAGGACATCAGACGGTGCAAACATCCCAACGATGGCAATCGAGTACAAAGCGCCGCACAAACTGAGTCAAGACGAGGTGGTCACAGGCCTGGCATCCGAGATTAGGCCGAAGCGAGACGTGATTGGCCAACATTGTGAAGGCTTCGTACTCGCGTCCAAAGCGCTTGCCGCCGCCGTGGTTACCCAGCTTTTCTCTTACATGATCGGCAAGGGCATCCAGTACGGGTACGTCTGCACAGGGCAAACTTTTGTCTTCCTCCATATTCCGGATGATCCCGCCACGGTCCTTTACCACGTCTGCGTCCCGAACTTGGACGTCCTCGACGACGATGATAACAGGCTCCACCGTACAGCTGTCGCACAAGTCTTTGCCTTTGTCCTGCAGGCTCTACGTACTCCGCCGCCCCAACTATCGTGGCACGACGCGACGGTCAGACTTGAAACATGGGCTGTGGAGTACGAGGATGTGCTTGCCAAAATCCCGGCTTCCGTCCGTAAGGATAAAGAAAAAGCCTCTCCTTATATCCCTCGCCGTTGGCAGGGCTTTCAGCGCTCGCCGATTCGGACCCGCGCGTTCTGCCGGCAGTTACACACTCAGCACGTGTCTAACGAAGACGAGGACGACCATGATTTCATGCCTTCCCCAACGCCGAGCCGGGTATCTAATCGCAAACATGACGCTTCGGGCTCCGGCAGGCGTAGGGGAAAGAATAGCGGAGGAGTGCAGTCCAGCAAAACAGACAAAGGAATACAGGACAGGCAGTACTGCACCCATCAATGTCTCCTTGGGCTGGCATCTGGGGGATCAATCGACAAAACCTGTCCGAACGCCAGTAGTCACGGGCTCAACCACATGGACAGGACGGAGTTTTTATGTCTGCTTCGAGCCCAGCTAGCCAAAGATCGCGGGCCTGATGCGGACTCTGCGCCACTCTACCTTTCAGGGTCTATAGGCTCGCTCTTCAAGGTGCGGCTATCCTCGCATGGTTACACGCTTGTGGCGAAGGGCGTGGAAACGGCAAACCTCACATTTCTGCAACACGAAAAGAAGGTTTATGACCACCTTCGCCCAATCCAGGGGAAGCACGTTCCTGTATGCCTCGGACTAATGCCTCTGGAACTCCCGCACTATTGCGATGGCGGTGTTTATGAGTATTTTCTGTTCCTCAGCTGGGCTGGCGACCCTTTGTCAAGAGTTGCCAGTATCGATAGATCCGTTGCTGCTGCCTCGATTTCCAAGGCATTTGCCGAACTGCATCGTCTCGGCGTCCTTCACGGCGATGCTGAGGCGCGCAACATCTTGTTAAGTGGCCATCACCCTATGGTTGTGGATTTTGAAAGAGCGACTATCCGCGATCGTGCGCCGCTGGGCTCGATCTCTGCTAATACCAAGCTCAAAAGGAAGCTTGGGGCATCCCACAAAATGGAGAAGGACGAGTTTGCGAGAGAGTTTGCCGCTATACAAGGCGTTTTGCAAGACGCAACAAAGTGAACGCTACATTAGGAAACATATTGCGATGTTCATTAGCACACTCTCCACAACCGTTACCTCGTTAAGCAAGGGATATATTAACCGCAATCTAAGTGTCACCACCAACAAGTGAACCAGCGTGCCGGTACAGCTGTGAAGATCAACAACGCCACACTTGGGCACTTTT